>NC_056749.1:672443348-672580848 GCF_019279795.1 Protopterus annectens | reverse complement strand
ACTAATCTAAGGAGATGGCGAAAGCCAACACATTCTGGCTAGGCTTATAAATGCCCTTGGGTAGATAGCCTAGTACTTACCTATGAACCTAAAAGTTGTCACAACTCTTCAGGCACGGTAAAAGAAATGGTGTCTGCCAGCAGAGATCTTCAGTATCATGACATAATATATCTGATGGTTTAATAACTTTAACAAGTGAAACTAAATTTACACTGAAGGAAGTAAATCAATACCCTGACCAGTGTCATTCAGCTCATTGTGGAATGGCCATCTTGCTTCCTGGGGTAGAATGTGAGGGAGAGGTAGAAGAAAACTGCCTTCCATGGTGACTGAACCTACACATGCCTACATTGACTTCTTGTGGAAAAATGCACAATAATGAGACATCATACATGCTGCCACAAATGGCATCGTACGTAATCATCAGTAGCTACACCAAAGTGAAGTGCAACCACAACCAACCGGGAGACAAGACACCTAAAGGATTCATGCAATCTATTCCTGCCTGTCCCTGTTGCTGAAATCCAAGGCTCGGGGCATTGTCCATTCTTCAGTACACAACTGCATTGTTTCACTATTTAACTGTCAACGTCTTAGCATAAGAAATCTGAACAAAGCCAAAAATAATGGGGGGACAAAGGTCCTAAAAAATCCAGGACATATTTTAAATATTTCTGTTAAACAGCTAAAAAGTTACTAGAACAGGTTTTCCATTAGCATGCATTTTTTGAAGTATATGAAGTCTGAAAATAAAATACAAGTCCTTATTTCGTGACTTCAGTACTCGTTGATTGACCAGAAAACCCACAAATTTTATAATGGACAGACCAAAAATATGAGGGTAAATCTGGACATTCTGCTAAAGTCTAGATGGCTGAGAAGTATGCTACTCAGCAAAAAGGAACCAGCTACGGTTAGGGTTGCTACCTTTTTCAAATGCCCAAAGTGGGACATTTGTGGTACAAACGTCAGATTTTGCAGGCCAAATCATACCCACGACCAGTATGAAGGACAGAACTTCACTTGCTTGCCTAAATAAAAGCTTACTCTTGTAGCATTTTAGTTGCTTATTCTGTTTATTATAACATTTAGGTGTTTCAAATACAGAATAACTGTTTTATGAAACTATTACATAAAATATAGGCAATAATTTTGTCTTAAAATCTCTGGACATTTGCCATTTTTACAATTTTTTTTGCAGGACACAACTGCCCAAAGAGGGAATGTCCCTCGCAAAGTGGGACAGGTGGTAACCCTAGCTGCTGTACATGACAATAACCAGTTTGTCACCACATTTTTCCTCTTCTACAGTTACATAGACTACTTAGTGAGTACTAAAGATTCATGCTATGCAATACCCTTAAATAACGCATAACACTCTCAGAAAGGCTGGGTTCACAGGGTTAAATGCAACATTTGTTTCATCAGGCTAGACTACTGGGCTTTTGTCCAGATTAAATTAACACCCATTTTTTATCACTCTGCATAGAGAGTTTGCCAAAGGGTTTGCTCATGTATATGCGTTTCACCATCTAAATCCTAGATGGTTATCAGCACAAGTAAAGGAGGGGGCAAAAACAAGCACTTTAATAAAACATTTCCAAAGGGCCATTCGTATAGTCATTGTTAATTATAAATTGTTATTTAATTAAAAATACAGTAGAAATGAAAAAGCAAACTATATAAAAGGTTATTTTTTAGAAGTAAACTCTGTTCAGGTTTTAGCTCCAAGTTCACATGCCTAAATAAATATTTCAACATAGTCAATGGAACAAGTTGACAGTTCTGCAGTGAACAAGGAGAAACATCAGTATGTAGCGTTACTAATACCATGTGAGAGGGCATTATTCTGGCACTATGTGCAACCAGGGTGTTTTTGTAAATCTTCACTTTTGCATCCATGTGAATCAGTAAAGTATTTTTTCTGTATGCAAGCTGTTTGTTATTTAAAGGGCACATTATGCATGCGCATAAAAGTAAATGAGATCTTTGGCTTGTTTGATTTAGTAACAGAAGACACCTTTTCGCAAATGTTACTTACAGATGCTGCACATCACAGGGCTTCTGTACCATAATAGTAACAAGGAGTACTGATGCCATTCAGTTATCCAGGTATTTAAAGATAATCATTACCTCCGACACAGGGCTTCTGTACCATAATAGTAACAAGGAGTACTGATGCCATCCAGTCATCCAGGTATTTAAATATAATCATTACCTCCGACACAGGGCTTCTGTACCATAATAGTAACAAGGAGTACTGATGCCATCCAGTCATCCAGGTATTTAAATATAATCATTACCTCCGACACAGGGCTTCTGTACCATAATAGTAACAAGGAGTACTGATGCCATCCAGTCATCCAGGTATTTAAATATAATCATTACCTCCGACACAGGGCTTCTGTACCATAATAGTAACAAGGAGTGCTGATGCCATCCAGTCATCCAGGTATTTAAATATAATCATCATCACCTCCGACTATGTTCTATCATGCAGTCTATCCATTTCTTGGTTGGCTGCCCCTGTTTCCTTTTAGCTTCTTGATGTTCCCAAATCTTTTTCACTAAATCATCTTATGCCTTCCTACATGTCTGCAAACCACCATAATCTGTCCTCTTTGATCTTTTCTACAATTAGCGCTACTTTAACCTTTGCTCCGATGTCCTCATTTATTTGTCTGTCCTTCAGTCTGCATCTTGCCATCCATTTCAGGCACTTCATCTCCATCACCACTAGCTTCCTCATCTGCTCTGCCTTCACTGCCCAGGTTTCTGTACCATACAGTAGTAATGGTCACACCGTTGAATTGCATACCTTATTTTTCAGCTTCTTTCACATTTTTCTGTCACACACTACCCTAGCCTTCCCTTCTCCTCAACCACATCTCCAAGATACTTGAAGTCATTAACTTGTTCCACTATTTTCCCTTCTATCTCAATTCTCACCTTCTTCTGATTTCCCTATTTACTACCACTATAACTATTTGTACTCACTTTCATCCCATGTGCCTTCAGCTTTGCATTCCATTTCCCTATTTGCTGAATGTCTTGCTCAGAGTCCATCTGTAATGCCACAGCATCTACTTACAGCAACTTTTTTGATCTGTCCCCTACAATCTGTTTGCTAATGTAATCATAACCAGTATGAACAGCAGTGGCCTCAGATCTTAACCCCAATGTACACCCACTTCCACTGGGAACCCTTATGAGAGTCTGAACACTGTTCATAGTTGTGCCATTGGGTCCTTGTACATAGCCTACACTAGATTTTACCAGTGTTTCTGGGATTGCCCAAAGGAGTTTTCTAGGGACCTTGTCACATGTTTTCTCCAGGTCTAGGAATACCCACTTGGACTCTTCTTAGCTCTATCTTCTTCTCAACTTTGTCTCACTGCAATCAGGGTGGTTGTGCTGCATCCTGATCTAAATTCAAATTGCTCACCTCACCTACTACCTTGCAAATTCATTTATCAATCACCCTCTGAAGCACTTTCATGTAACATAAGTTTGACACCTCTGTACTGCCCACAGTTGTGAACATCTCCTTTGTTCTCGAACACTGGTACTAGTATGCTTATTTTCCAGCCACCTGGGATAAGCCTCTCTCTCCAAACTGCAATGAGTACACTTAGGAGCCATTTCTCTCCTATCTCACCCAGCATCTTTAACACGACAGCTGTGACCTCATCTAAGCCTGCTGCTTTCCCTAACTTCATTTTCCCTAGTGCTGTTCTTACTTTTAGGGTGGGATCCTCCTCTTCCCTCATCATAGGCTGTGTCTGAGGCAGTACAGCTTCTCATTTAAAAGCTGCTAGAAGTACTCATTCTATATACTTTTGTTGTCCTGTGAACAGGTGAGGAGATAGATGCTGGCATCCCTAATGAAGGGTGTCGGATGACTTTCTCTCTACCTTACAACCTGATAGAGATTTTTTTATTTGCCATCTGCTGAATCACATTCCAGAAACTTGCACATCTTCTCTGATGCCTTCTTTGTTCTTACATTTGCTCTCTTAGTCTTTTTGTAAGTATGCTAGTATTTCTTCTTAGACTTTTCTGTCTTTCATATTTTTCCACTTTTTCTTGCACTCCTTTCTCTTGCTAGCTTCCTAGATTTTTAAATGTCAGCAGCAGCTTTCCTCATGTACCTTATTTTCATACCTGGCGTGGCCACGTATCTGTTCTGTAGCCCTCACACATGCTGGCCAAGTATCTGTTCTGTAGTCCTCACACTGTGTTGTTTTGAGATGTCATTCTTCCAACTCCGCCTTCTTTCTGAGGTGTTACTGTCTGGAGTATTGCCTTAACTCATGTTGTGCTTTTGCTCCATTCAATGTCCACGTCTTCAACCTAGTCTCCATTGACCTTGGACTTCTCTAACCATGTTTGCAGATTATTGGGGCATCAGTAGTTTATGCTGCAGGCAAACTGTTTCACTGGGAATGACATTGCAATCAATATCTGATTCTACCTCAGCAGCCTTTCCTTAACAGGAGAAAGTTTTACCCGAGTTGTACACTGACCGCCACTGGTGTATGTGATGTTGTGATGGTCTTTCTTGCTGAACAATGTGCTGGCCACCATCAAGCCATTTGCCAGAAAGCAGTCTAGAATGACCTCTCCTTTGTTCCTGCTGCCTCATCAATATAGACCCACGTAATCCTCATATCCTGTTTTATTTGTTCCCAGGGTCTATATTACAAGACTGAAGATGCATTCTGTCGAATGCATCTTGGTCGAACTTAAAAGGCTGAAAACACAAAATATTGAAGCGGCTGTTAAGTGAATTCTTTCCCTGGGAAAGAATTTGCTTGGCCGCTTCAGTACTTTGCCATTTTCGGCACTGTAGTACGGTCTCAGAGTTGGTATATTTAAGTAGGGGGGTGTGGGGGGCGCAGTCCCCCACTTAATGTAATGTTTAAAATTGTTATTTATTTATTTTTGTTGGAATAGCGATTTTTTTCCCTTGGAAAAAAAAAATCACTGTTCTAACACTTCAACATTGTAAGCTTTCACTTACATAGGGTCAATCAATCACCATTCGCTTTTCTAAGCATTTGGTGATTTTATATAGACCCTGTTCCCATATGAGTATTACGGTCCCCATTATCAATACTGACTCATGATGTTCTGCTTTATGTAGCAAATCCTGCAACTACTGTCTGAATGCACTCTTTTCCTTGCTGTCACAACCCTGCTGTGGGGCCCTATTCTTATCCCGAAATCTGACTGCCATGACTCTGTCACTAATTGTGATGACATCCCTTTCGGTCTTCTAAAGGCTGTCCCTCACCACACTTCTCACATCATTTCTAGTCTGTCTTTCCCTGAGTAGTAGATTCTGGATCCCAAGCCAAGTGGCTTTGCTGCACCGACTTTCCACCTTGCCTCATGGCAAGACAGGATGTCCAGTCCCCTCCTTACCATCATACCACCCACTTCCAAGCTGCATCCTGTTATTGAATCTATATTCATTCTAGCAATCTTTAGCTTGTGTTTGTCAGGTTCATTAGTTTTATGTCCACCTTTCACTCAGTGCTATAACAGGTAAACCAGGCTGGCAACTGGACATTGGGTAGCTGATTGACCCAGGGCTGCAGGGCTTTATGGCAGACACACACTGGCCAATTCAACCCCTTTGCACAATCAGCATGCATTCCTGGTATAGGTCAGATCATAAACTCTATCACAGGCAAATACCCACGACTAAACTTGTATAATCACCTACAGTCATTTTTTTTATGTTAGCCCTTACAAGGAACAGTCTATAATCTATATTCTTATCTAGAGGATACTGCTAACTACAGCTGATGCCCAAAGTGGATGGTTTCCACAACTCTTCTCCAATAGACACCACTTAGAATTTGAGTTGCTGCCCACATCTCCATTCAATTTTGTGGAGAGACACTTAGCATACCTCAAGTCAAATCCTGAGGTGTGAGCACACAACATGATCTTGGGAGGTTGGAGGAATCCCACTCAGACATGGGAAGAACATACAGACTCCACACTAGCCAGGATCGAACCTTGTACCTTTTACTTGGAAGGTCAAGACCTTAGTCATTATGCCAACCGTGTCAGTTTCAAACAGTATGCAAACAAGCATACAGGGGCTGATGCCAATTAAAGAAGAGCTGCAGTTCCTCATTTTAGTTTACGTGGTGTAGATAGGGCTGCAAAAGTGAAATGGTGTCCTAGCTGAAGGACCCCATGGTCACCCTTTCTGCTGCCCATTATTTCTCCCTGGTACCCCCCCCCCCCCCAGCCATCTCTCATCATCCAAGTTGCTTTTTCCATCTATTCTCATATGTTGTCTTACTCCTCAGCTTTTCCCTGCATCCTTTCAGCACACCCTAACTGGTAGGACTGCACTGTAATAACTGTGGTGGAAATATATGAATTAAGCTGGGGATTTTGGGGCTACAAAACCCCAGACGCCTTGGGATGTTAGATAATCTAAGATGAACTTCAGTTTTCTTACATTTTCATCTGTTGATGGCCTGACAAAAGTCATGACAATTCAGTCTTACTTTTCAACTCTCACTTTTCCTGAATCATTGTAATACATGCTATCTGGTCAAGGCTGCAGTGTAATAACTGTGGAATAGATAACTGAAGCAAGAGCTGGGGGGGGGGTTGTTAGGCCCCCAGAAGCCACAATGTTGTGGATGGTTTAAGTGCAGTTTTGAGCTTTTTCCTCCTAACTTTTTGACCCAGTGATGGCCTGAACAAATAAAAAAAAAGCAAACATGAATAAAGAAAAAAATTCAGTCTTAGTTGTTTTCTTTCATGGAAGAAATAAATCATGTCTGATGAAACAGCAGTTTAGAAGAGAAAAATGTTTGTGAGGATTCACACATTTTATCTGAGAACAGTGCCTGCCTTCCTACTCCTTCCATATAAAAAAAAAAAAAAAGTTAAGTCACCTTTTGTTTATCCCTCTAGTATTAGATTGTGATGAAATTCAAGAAATAAATGGCCAGAGTCATATATTTCAAGTTGCTGCTGTCATACTTATATACAACAGATCTCCTGACGTTTACACCCCCCAAGGCAGGCACCTTCTGTGTACTATTATACAGACATCATGGATAGTCAGTTACATTCAAGAGCAACATTTCCATTATTTAGTCATCCTTGACATGAGTGACATCATTTACGGTTTTGATTAAAAGTAACAGTTACAGGAGTTGTATATGAATAGATTTTTTTTAAGTATAGGGAGTTATGCACAGTGCAATATCATGTTTTACATAATACTTGTTATTATAAAGACTTGTTCAAACATATTTCAAATTTATCTTACTGTATTTATTTTAGTTTTAGCAGGGAAGAGCACTAATCTAATATGAGCAACCGTAGGTCCAGCCTAGATGATAAATGAAACAGAAGCATAATACAAACATGCTTAGCAGCAATCATACGAAATGTAATACAAGAATACAAAACAGAGCAACATTAGACTAATTCCACTAGGTGAAATACCTATGCTGGCAAACACATATACACACACACCCACACACAACATATGTGGAGATTTTCTCCCCAGGCCTCCACTGAAAATAGACACTTTCTGGCCCAGTTGGACTTTCCCAACAAACAAATGTCAGATATACAGTAAGACAGAGTATAATTACAATGGCAGGTCTCTGCAGTTTGTGTTAACAGCATGCCTCCTTATCTCTATCACCAAAAGACAACCACTCATATACATGTCTGATGTTTGATTGCGAGGAAAGTGAGAAATATTGATCACAGTAATGAATTCCAACTCAGTGATGTTAAACAGTACACTGCTTCTAGATAATCTATCTGGGCATACCTCTGAGGTCTGTGAGGAAAATTAAAGAAATAGTGACCACACCATCTCTAGACTCTATACAAACTACAAAAACCTTCTGTAGACATCCGAGGAGGACAGGTTTTAGACTTGATGGGGTTCACTGCAGAGACTACTGCTAATGTTATGTCATAGTCCACTTGGACAACACACTGCAACCCCCCCCCCCCCCCACACACACACACACACACATACCCAAGCATAAGCCACAGCAATATTAGTTTTACACTGATTTCACCAAATACAACACATTGTGTGACACTAACCCCCGCCACACAAAATCAGTGACTGTTTAACAGTGATCCAACAGCAGCAGGAATAGGCCATTTGTATTCAGTGATGGCCTCTGTACCCATCAAATATAGCTATTTTACTGACTGTATGCACCACAGATGTTTGATCAGGGTAAAAAACAATAATAGTTACAATAAAGTATTCAATCTTGCCTCACACAAATGCACACTAGTATTACACAGCCATTCTAATAACTGTTTAAATAGAACAAATGACAAAAGGGTCCATTTCATCCACACATAGCTCCAACCCCCAAACCAGCAGTTAGTTACTTCTGTATACATTTCATTTGTTTGATTGCGATAGCAATGGGTGGCCATCTAATCCATTTCAACTTTGACAGATACAGTAGTTACACATTAAAGTACTCCAAGCTGCTTCACACAAATCACATCAATCCTGCACAGTCATAATAATGAGCAAAGAAAAGCAGCTAGTAATTTTCATACATTGGCAGCCCAGTGATTATAGCCAATTTGTCTCCATATATCTCAGATGTCTGACTCTTAAGTCACTCTCTCAAGAATCAGTGACAAAACCAACAGACCAAAAAGATGAGGAAAAATCAGGGACATTCAGTGAAATTGGGGACAATAGAGAGCTATGGAACTTATAAGGAGCTGTATGGATGAGGAACACTCCTTACAATGAGGTACAGTTAAATGTGTGTCTAGCCAAGTCCTGAAATGCAATAGATTGCCCGTATCCGATTACCTGCTAGTGGCACCATTAAAAAAAAATGCCCAATGTTACTACCAATAGAAATTCAGCTTCTCTTCACGCCATGGATAGTCCATGCACTTTGCCTTTTAAATATGTTAGCTTGCTGCTCTGCCTTATCAATATTCATCCTAGACCAGATTCTGGACAAAACTGAGCAGAAAGCCAGTAAATTAAATGGGCAGATTATAGCACCTCTCCCCTAGGGCACTGCAGCTGTGATGCCACGGAACTGTGGAACTATGTGACATTTATTTTCTTAAAGTAAAAAAAACATGCCGATGTAAAGAAAAAAAATGTTCTTTTTACTTAAAAAAACTGAATAAATAAGTAGTGGAAAGGTGTCCGTAGTAGACAGTGCCCTTGATGACCGCTGCCCTTGATGACCATGCCCTTGATGACCACCTTCTTTACAATGTATAAGGCTGGCTATGGACGTACAGATCCAGTTTCAACTGTATCCCACATTCCAATATGCTCAGTCATGATTTTATGTTCCTTCTGAATCACTCTGCTTCCAGCTGACATTGGTGACCTTTTTACCCCAGTTTTTCTTATTGAAGTACACCCCTCTCACTTGTCTGCTGGCATTGTGCTATACCAATAACATATCTCACCTTCTTTCTGCATGACAATACCATCCCTTCTCAAATTATCCTCATGTCCCTGTGCCTTTGTTCTTCTCACATCTAATAACCCCCACTGCACATTGTTTACATGTGTAATCCCAGTCTGAGTAGGTATATATGAGACCTTATTAGTGCCCTATATATAAAAAAGTTATCTGCAATTGTCTTATGTCCTGCTCCTTGGCTAAGTACCCACCATCTTGTGCACTTTCATTATGTTTGTCAGTGTGATATCTGTGAGTAAGTCTGAGAGATCAGTTATAATCCTTGGGATTGTAGTAAACTAGCCCTGTCAGCAAGAATGTTCTCCTTAACGTTTCTAATGTCAATGTTTGCATGATGTGTGACAATCTAAATTTAAATACCTAGCTAACTGAATGACACTAGTGGTCCTAACTGAAGCGGAGGGGGGTCAGGGGGTCCACATGAAGGTACTATTAGCCAAAGGTGATCATGCTACTTTGTAATTTAGAGTAGAAAGGAAGAATAAGAATGCAGAGGCAAAAACGGTGGTGTGGGAGAAGATTCTGCTGAATTAGGGGTAGGTACAAGTTGAAAGGGAGGGGTCAGGAGTCAAAAGGGGGAACATATGTGTCTTCAGGTATATAGCAGACAGGAGGGATGGGCGACATACTTGGCTAGGCTTAGCAGAGATGGGAAGGAGATCATGGAAGATGGGAAAAAAATGGCTACTGAATTAATAGTTTGCTACAGTCTTAAAAAGTGAGGGGAGGATGCCACACTGGGATTGAGGTAGATACGAGTGAGGAAAGCAGTGGCTAGACACCAGAATAGAGTACTTTGAAATGGGGTTGGCTTCCTTAAGGGAAAATAAACACTGGAACCAGATAGGCTTCTTTCAAAGCTCTGCATTGTGCTAGCAAAGTCCCTGATTAAAGTAGTCAGCTAATCACGGACTATTGCAAATATGTCCGAGGACTGGAAGACATCAAGTGTGGCACCCCTATACAAATGGGAGAGTGAGTAGGAAAATCTGTGAATGTGGTAAGAGAAAGGAAAACCTTTTAGTCCTTCTCCCAGAAAATCCAGGAAATGTGGGTAGACAAAGGGAAAACTTTATACTTCACTTCTCAGAATTTCTAAGTTGTATGTAAGCTTGATGGTATAGCTAGTTGAGCCTTGCCACACTAATTTTTCTAACTACATCACAGAAACAAATTTGACAAATACATACAAAATAAATAATTCCTATATTGCATATCTTCTGGTCCCTAAGCTGGATGACTCCCACCCCTAATTCTTGGGACTACATCACTCTCCCTACAATGACTCATTTGCCAAACATATTAAACTAAATCAATATTTCCTCAGCTGTTTAGCTCCAGGTTTCTAAGATGCTTGTTCTACAGATCTTGTGTGTTATTTAACTAGAATAAAGTACTTTTCAGAAATTTTCTACACAGTTGCATACAGTGATTAGATACATGTATCTCTTCTCTTTAGAATACTTGCTTGTGAAGGCTTGTCCCCACATTTGATTGTCTGGTAGGTCACTGCCTGACAAACTGTTTCACCACCCAGGTCCTGTGTCTTTATCTTGTTTTATCGTAGTACATAAGTATACACCTATACAGCCCATCCTTGACCACCTTCAGGTGTTCAACATTTACTGACCAGCTTACCAATATGGTGTCCTTCTATGCTAAGGAAAGTATACGCATCCTCATAACTTCTCTTTGAATCCACTATTTAAAGACAACACTCTGTCTAAAACAAAAAAAAAATACAGCCAAGTACCTTCACTGATTAACCTCAACAATCTCTTCTGTTACTTGAAAATAAAGTCACACAAACCTGATAACAGGAACTTTGCATTAACATAAGTGGCAGCCTCAAAGTTTTCTATTTTTCCCACTGAAAAATATACAGTATAATTGCTAACTTCATTTAAAATATAACTTTTACAATATATCCACTTCATCATACACCATCCCACTGGTTCATCATTCTTTGTCACAGTCCACTTTCAGTATAACATACTTTACCAATAGCTATTGTACAAACAAGATGTTGACATATAACACAGGCAGTTAGGCACAGCATAACATGCGTTACTTTTACTGTGTAAAAGACACTGCTGTCCTTTAATTCAGGCACGTAGGAGTAGCATAGCATAGCATAATTTACCTGGAAGTACTGTACAATGATCCTTTAGCAGAGGTATGTAGACGTGGCATAACATATTTTACCTGTATGTTTACTATACACCAGATACTGTTGTCCTTTGACACATACATATGTACAGTGTACTATAAGTAACTTACAAGAGACACTGCTATTTCTTGACATATGTATGCATGTGCTGTGTACCTTACTTTACCTGCAAGTACAACACAACATTCACTGCTGTCCTTTAGCACAGGTGTGTAGGTACACTGCAACAGCTTACTTAAAAGTACTATACAAACAGACAATAATGTCTTTTAATACAAGCATATAGGTGCAACGTAACCTGCTTTACATATAAGTAGCATATAGCACACACTAATGTCCTTTAACACTGGTGCATGGATGTAATGTAACATACTTTAAAATACAAGTACTATATAAAAGATACTTCTGTTTTCCTACACAGATGCATAGGTGTAATGTGTTGTATATAGTGTAAAACAGACATTCCTGTGTTAGGATTCATTGCTATTGTCATTTTCAATATCACACAGAGTTCCTTGCTTAACATTATACTGGTTGCTCTTTGAATTTTTTCTGATTGCTTACAGTTTGCTGTAGAATTCTGCTCATGGTTTTCTCTGAATTTACTATTGTATATACTTTGTTATTTCTTACTTTCTTACAAGCTTATTAGGTCTTGTCTGATTAACAAATAAAATAAAAAATATCCAAGGTGCACAGGCACAGAGTAACATACTTTACATCTTATACAGCAGACTCTGCAGACCTTCAACAGTGGAGCATAGGTGCAACATGACAGTTTTACAATAAGTGTTATACAAACACTGCTGTCGTTTACCTACAAGGGCTGTACAGCAGACACTGCCATCCTTTATCACAGGTATACAGCTGCAGGGTAACGTACTTTATCCATAAATATTATACAACAAACATTACTATCCTTTAACACAGGTGCTGCGTAGCATACTTACCTGTAAGTATTATACAAGACACAAGACTGCTTTAGCACACTTCTACAGTTAATGTGTGTACCAAGTTTAATATAGGCAACAGTTTGCTGTGTCTCTTAATTTTAGCTTATGTAATATTCAACAATTCATTCCCTGTACAATGCAGCATACAATAGTGTCTTGGACTTAGTCCCAAAAATGGATTAAGTCCAAGTGTTAAGAAATTTAAACAGCCAACAATAAATACTAACATTTGGCCCAATACATCTCAAAATTTGTATCAAGTTCTCCAGACCAGAAAATTTGTAGTAGAAAAATACCTTGATAGTTTTTCCTTTACCACACTCTTCTAACAAGGTCCTTCCCACTCCGTTCCCCCTTGCTTCACTTGGGCTCACTCTGCTCCCCAAATCCTACCCACACCCTCTGTCTCTACACTTATACCCCCAACTCCTCCCCATCACAGAACCCTTCTTCTGATAACCAACAAAATTGCACCTTACATATATACACCCAACTCACAAACACACCCACCTTATAAAATTATATACTTCTTTCTCCACCAGTACATCCATTCTCACCAAGCCCTCCCCCCTCTCTATGCCTGTCCTTTCCTCATCTTAACTGTTTTTTCCATTTTTATTACCTTCTCTCTTCTTTACTTGTCCTTCATTATCCAATCAACATCATGACTTTTGACTCACATAACATAGTCATCCACACCATACTCACCCTAATAACCTCCACTTCTTTAAATCCCATCTTAAACTTCTCCTTACAAAGCCTCCCTTACACTAACCACCCCCTACCTGTCTCACAAAGTTACTCTAAGATATCTCCCAGACTCACCCTAATAACCTCCACTTCTTTAAATCCCATCTTAAACTTCTCCTTACAAAGCCTCCCTTACACTAACCACCCCCTACCTGTCTCACAAAGTTACTCTAAGATATCTCCCAGTCTGTTTACTCTAAACGTACTCCTGTTCCAAAAATTCCACATATTCCCAACTAAAACGCATCTACCCCACTAAATTATATCCCTGTAAAATAAACATAACATTGCCAACTCATTTCTGTAAAGTAATTATATGCAGTGATATTCACCCTAATCCTGGCCCCAACTCTCCTCTCACCCCTTCATCTCATCCCAACCCCAATCCTTGCCCCCCCCCCAAGCTCTTAACTCACTCTAAATATAATTGCACTTAACTTTCAGAGTATCTACAATAAAAATCACCAACTTCCATGCCTGGCTATCACATAACACTCCTGACATTCTAGCCTCCATAGAGACATGGCTTAAACACAACATTAAAGAATCAGATATCCACCCTCCCAGTTATAACCTTATTAGAGCTGACAGGATCAACAAGAAAGCCAGAGGACTAGAACTCTTCTATCTTAACTCACTTATTACTCCCTATTCAAATCTCATCCCTCAATTTCATAATGCAGAACTTCTAATCACTTTCCTAAAGATCAACAATACCAAAACTCTGTCTCACAGTAATTTATATCCCACCAGGACCAAACATCCCTATTTTACCAAGACAATAAAATATTGGATTTCAATTATACAAAACTAAACTATCAACTTAGGCGACATCAGCATCAACTGGCAGAACCTCACCTACAAATTCCCTACCTCTAGCATAAATCTACTTAACTTCATCCAACTCATCACCCCCCCAACTAGATTTACTAAATGTCAGGGCTCAATACTTGACTGGATTTTAGTTTCTGACCCCACCAAATTTTCCAATGCCAACACACTCCCAGATACTTTAAGCAACCATCTCCCTGCCTTTGTTGTTAAAGCATATTCCAACCCATTTAAAGATCATCAGTACAAAACTATTCATAATATGACTACCTTTGACCAACACTCAACACACTAAAAGACAAACTGGTCCATCCTCAAAATACACAAAGCAGTCAACCACTTCAACACAACCTACCTGGACATTCTGAACCATCTGTCACCCCTACAAAGAGAACAAATCAAAAGCAACTTTGCACCTTGGCTATCCAAAGCAACCAAAGATCTAATGAGAATCAGAGAAAAAAAAATCTGTAAAAAAAAAGACAAGAGACTAATATCTAATATTATACTCTACTAGCAAACAAAATCCTAAAAAAAAAATCTGGTTCTCCATTTCATCGCTTCTCAGTCCTGGTAAAAAAACTAACAAACTCTCTCCCTGACAAAACCACTAAAATAGCCAACCTCTTCAACATCCACTTTATTGAATGTATAGAGAATGTCACTCCAAAAACATCTCTTTCCACTGCTACACTTATCCAACCCCCCAACCTCCCCACCAAGATCTGCTATCTCCTCCTGTTCCCCTTTCCCCTCACACTCTTACTCCCTCAACTTCTCTAGCTTCTCCCTTCAACTTGTCTGTACAAGTAGAATTAAGACACTCCTTCTCAAACTCAAATCCTGTTCTAACTCTCCAGACAACTTTCCTGTAGAATATCTGAAAATGACAGCAGAAGCTATTGCCTTTCCTATATCCATCCTCATTAACAGACAGATCTAGCCTAGAATTTTATGTCCCAAAACTGTGGAAAAAAATCATAACATTAAACAAAGGTGCCCTACTGTCACCCATCTCTAAACTTCTCGAAAAATGTATCCACTCACAACTCCTCCACTACCTCCTTAACAATCAACTCCTTACTTCTACACAGTATAGCTGTAAATCAGGTCACAGTACTATTACAGCTCTACTATCCTTCACGGACACAGTAAACAAAGCACACGACTCTGGAAAACTTGTCTCCTCAATGTTCCTCTAAGGCTTTTGACATTGTTCCTCATCATCATCTTGTACAAAAGCTCAATGTACCTAGGAGTATCCCCTCCCTCCAAGTGGTTCACTAGTTACCTATAAAACAGACAGCAGGCAGTTAAATGGCTGGACTTCCTCCCCTCATTCGAGAACAGCTCTACTGGGGCTCCCCCAAGGCTTTATCCTTGGTCTCCTCTTATTCAGTATTTTTACAAATGACCTACATACCTCCTCCCAACAGAGTACACTCATACAATATGCTGATGACTCAACTGTTCTCTTCATCTAAATCTATCATCTTCAACAAATCGGAAGCTGCTTTTACATCTATCAAAAGCTAGCTTACCAAATGATCAACTACTACTTAACCCCTCTAAGACTAAATTACTTTTCACCCCCTAAAACTCACTCCCTAAATAAAAGCCATTTTACTATTCTGTCACAAAACAGGACAATGATTGAACTTGTTTCCTGTACAAAACTACAAAGTGTCACCATTGATGAGCATCTCAAGTTTGACCTGCATATTCAAAATAGTATTAAGAAAACACATCAGAAACTTGGAATTCTCTACCGACACAAACTTGTCATAAATTTTCCCACTAAATGCACTCTAGCTGCTATATACCTTCTACCTACTCTCTTATACAGTACCCCAGTTCTTACAAACTAGCCTAAAGTCTAAACTTGAAACTTTCTACAATAAAATTGCAAAATTTGCCACCAATGCAAAATACTCCACACATCAATGTATACCTCTCCACATTCTCAAATGATTTGAACTTCCACATTACCTTCCTACAGCTTAAAATGGTACATAGAATCATTCTCAGATACATGGCTTGCCCAACTCTTTATACTATCTTTCATAGCAACATACCTAGCAGGTCATTCAGGTCAGAAGACAAGCAACTTTTTATGGAGTATCGTCCCAGAAAATCATCTGGACAAAGACGTTACTCCTTCACCATAGCTAAACTCTGGAATACCCTCCCCTTAACTATCAGATCCAACCACATACACACATCCTTTAAACTCTCACTTAAGAACACCTCTCCAAATCTTGGATCTGCTCCTGCTCAACCCCAGGTTGATGACCTTTACTACTTCATGACACTTCCATCACTTACCTCGGTTACTCACTTTTCTAACTTTCTGCCTACTCTTTATCATTCTCTCTCTCTCTCTCTCTCTCTCCTTCCTATTCTTACAACTACATCTTTAACCCTTTTTTTCCCAAATAGCTACCTCATCCTACATTGTCTTCCGAATAACTACCTTTATATGTAACAGTATGTTAATCCTATGTATTGCATGGAGAATACACTTTGTATCATCCTATGTTTGTAATTAAATGTTGTATTTTGTCCCGTTACTTTGAATGTTTGTGTTGTTACTTTGAATGTTTGTGTTCTTTAGTACAATGCTGATCTGATTGTTACTATTATTCACTTAAAATCATGTGTCTTAATGGAGCTTTTCTCCTCTGGCCTCCACTGAAAATTTGCTCTTTTTAACCCAGGTGGACTTTCCCAGTAAACAAATGTCAAAAAGTGTAGAGTAACAGTTGCCTTGTAAGTACTATACAACAGGCACTGCTGTTTAACAAAAGTGCATGAGTGCAATATAACATGCTTTAATTACAATTACTACACAACAGACACTGTTGTCATTTAACACAGGTACAATGTAACATACTTTACCTATAACAACTACTACACAACAGACACAGTCACCCTTTAATGTAGGTGCATGGGTGTTGTACAACATACGTTTCCTATAAGTATTACATAACAGGCATAGGGTAACATAACTATACAATAAGAGTCTACTGTTCTTTAACACAGCTGCGTAGGTGTATTGTAACACAGAACCTATAAATACGGTACAAAAGACAATGCTGTCCATTAATACAAGGTGTGTAGCTGTAGCATAGCATACTTTACAAGTACTGTACAACAATCCTTTAATATAGATGAACATACTTTACCTATAAGTAGTAAACATACGTTGCTGTATTTTAACATGGGTAGCAGCAGCTAAGCCCTTTAACAGCACAGACCATCCCATCTATAGTACAATCTATGCAGAGCAAGTTGAATCTTGCTTGCTCAGTGAACCACTTCCACCTGTGCAGCAGGCTAAGTGTTTGAGGTGGTCAGTCATGCACAGGTAGTAGTAGATAGTAATACTCTTGCTACCTTAATTATTTGAGGGCAATTTGCTGTACCTGCAAATGGTCCATTGAGATCAGTGCAGTACCCTGGTAAACAAATCTAAATACATACATACATAAATAAAATAAGTTGGGCTTATTATAATAATAATAGGTACTGCACAGAGGTGGAAGGAATGTGTTGTAGCACTACTTTCACCTTTGTCCAGCTTTACAGCTTAGTAGTACAGTGCTTATGTGGCAGTTGGGCACTTTGGCTTCATACAACAGGTATTGCACATAGATGACAGATATGTATGTGTGTATATCGTGTCATTACTAATAACATTCTCTCCCTTTGCAAATTACTAATAGAATGCACAGGTGATAGTTGTTTGCAGTTTAAATAATGGTTAGTCTTCCCAGTCTTTTTCTATACTAAGCTCAAAAAATATTACACTAACTACTTTTAGTTGGCAGCATAGAACCCAATCTAGGCCAAAGCAAATCTGCCTCTGTTTAAAAATAAGTCTCTCCAACAAACTTTAAGAATTAAACACATTCCTCCTATCTCAGTGCTCAGGCATTGCCACAATAGCTGAATTCCAGATAAAAAAACAATTCCCCCAAAATTAAACCATTTTCCCCAAGCTGCAAGCATCTCTATAAACCTAGGTCTTTGAAGAGAACAGATGGCAGAACAATGTTCCTCTCTGAATCCAGCATAAAAGTTGAACTACATACACAGACCCACAACATTTCAGATCATGATTCGACCTGGCCATTTCTCAATGCAACATTAAACAGCAAGAGCTCTGAAGAACAGTTGATTACCTGCCCCCATATCTTGCAAAGACAAAATTCAAAACTTACATAATTAGTTTGTAGGATAGATTTAAGCAGATTATACCCAACCCAGGAGGTCAGGTATTATTACCAGTACATACCATGGAAAATACTTTTTGGCTAAAGTGGCAGGAGCAATTTGTGGTAATCAAAAGAACAGAAGTAGTGAGCTGTAAGGACAGTCAGCCAGGCAAGAGAAAGATGGAGCAAGTCTACCACATTAGTGTACCAAAGCCATGGAGAAAAGTAGAATTTTC
The DNA here is from genome assembly GCF_019279795.1 of Protopterus annectens. Lineage (NCBI taxonomy): Eukaryota > Metazoa > Chordata > Ceratodontiformes > Protopteridae > Protopterus > Protopterus annectens. The sequence goes on along the minus strand of NC_056749.1, from coordinate 672,562,200 downwards.
TGTGATTAGCTTGCAAGCTGACATTCATACAAGAGAACTTAGAAAGCCTCTACTCAACTATAGTGTCATTTCTCATGGTGTATAATCTCAGATGTTCCCCCTCAAGTTATAATACATTGTGCTAGGTCTAGATTGTAAAAGTATAAGCAGCACTTATTGATGTTCTGAAGTGTTTAGAGCTATTGTACATCTGCAAATGTGTGTCAGTGTTTCAATGTGTTTGATTTTATATCACAGAGCTGTGCCAAATCCAGTTGTATACACATTACTGCTGGTTTATGTTTTAATGTGTTTAGAGCAACTATATGTCTGTCACTGGACTGAGGAGGGGCATCAAGTGCAGTTGTACTTATCTGACCACAGTACATCTGTCATCGTATTGTGAAACAGTGCTAAATGCAGTTGCACAAATGGAATGCTTAGCTAGGTTTTGGTTTGTTTAATACTATTAGACATCTGTTCAATGTATGGTGTAGCTATGCTAACTGCAGCTGTACGTAAGGTACAGTTGTGTAAGTTGCACTTGCCCATAACAGTAGATGCTCAGTTGTGTTAAGCTGCATTTACCCATAACAGATGTTCAGTTGTGTAAATTGCACTTACCCATAACAGTAGACGTTGCAACTTCTCACTGCTGCAGTAGCTTTCAGGCTCTTTGGGTTGTGTCTTGCCCACAACACAATGACCAGCCAGTTTCCAGAAGCTCTGTCCCCCTCCCACACCTTTACTCTGACTGCTGATTGTCAGCTATATGGAAGGAAAATCAGCAGTCAGAGTGAAGAATTATCAGGATTTTCTTGCACAAAAAGTCGAGTATACTCACTCCTGAATTACAAAAACAAAAAGTATCAAACAATTTTATATCCCAACAAGTAACAATATACAAAAATCAGGGGGATGGAGCTTGCAGTTACTCCAGCAGTGAGGAATTCAAACATCTACTGTTGTGGGTAAGTGTAACTTACCAATCTATACTTTGTTCATCATTACCACTGCTACAGTAGCCTTTAGGCTATATGGTTTGACTACCAAATCCTATCCCTACCTTGGAGAAGGAGGAAAGATATGGATTTAGAAGCCCCTGGAGAATGGTCCTAGCAAAGCCAGTCCTGGATGTAGAAAAGGACCTCAGTGTAATCCCTTGTAAAAATATGCACAGAGCAGCACCATGAAGCTGTCTCTACAATACTTAGAGTCCATCCTTTCCAATATTTCAAAGACTCTACTAGAGTGAGCCTTTATACAGCATTAAACTGGTTTACCATGATGGTCCTAACAAAAGGCAATAGCCAAGGACAACCATCTGGAAATAGTTTTTAACATAGGCTGTCCTTTCTTTGTTCCAACATAAGAAACAAATAGCTAATCAGCTTTTCTAAGGGACTTAGTTGTCTTAAGATAGCACCTGAGCTATCCACACACACCAAGAGTATATAGAATCTTTTCTTTCTAGTTCTGAGGATCTGGACAGAAAACTGAGAGATTGAGGGCTTTACTCAGAATGAACTGTGAAACCACCATGGGTATGAATGAGGGATCGTTTCTTAATGAGACCCTGTTCCTATGGAAGACCAGATGGAGTTTACCAGCAATGAGAGTTTGCAACTTAGATATTCATCTTGTGGATGCCAGAACAATAAGAACAGTTTTCCATGTAATAAACCTTAAATCTGCTTGATGTGCCAGTTCAAATCGAGATGTGGTTAACTTTTCCTGCACAAAATTAATATCCTAGGAAGGAGCAAGCTGTTTATGAGAAGATGTCATAAAACTCCCTTACACAAGAGCTTAATAGTAGTAGAATATTAGGCTATCAACTGAGGAGGGCCTTTTTGCCTTTTTCAACCTAGCTACACTTTCCAATAAAATTTGATAGGTATTGTTTCCCAAGGGTTTGGTGGGGGTATATATATATATATATATATATATATATATATATATATATATATATATATATATACCTGGGCATGAGTGACAATGCATTTACAACCTTCCTCTCTCTAACACAGACATAGGTACCAGACCAGGGGTGAAGTTACAGTTCCCCATCCACTGATCCACATTTTGCTTAAATAAGTGCAGGGATGAATTATGGATGGGTAGCCTGTTCCAGAGAAGAGGGAACAGCTGAGACACATACCTGTCACTCCAGCATGTTCTATTTATGTTGCTGGCAAAGTTTAGACCCCTGGATCAGATGTTCTGATGATTTGTTTTACAGATGTGAAACAGGTCCATTGGGGGCTGGATAAGTGGATGTTTTGTAGGCCAGGTATAGGTCGCCTTTCAGCAGCCTATAGGAGACAATATAAGGATAAAGTCTTGACGTGGACCACACAGGAAGTTTTTTCCACACCATGTATTCTTTTTGTGAGAAATCTATGTGGATGTTCTAGTTTTTGCATATACCTAGCAGGTACAAACCAAAGGAGACATTGTACAAAGTAATTGGTCTTATGAGAGCAGATTATAAATTAATGATGTTTGGATCTAAAGCCTATACTCCTGTTTGTAAGTTGTGCAACATAGAATGATTTACTCACCACAATAAACAAGTGATGGTCAAATGCCGAATCACTGTCTACATGTGTTCCCAAATCCCTGACTACAGTGTTTGTTCTTAGGGGGGTGTATTGTCTATGTAGTAGTTTGCTGGAGTAGAGGTTTTTCCAACAGATACTAGGATGTACGTGTTGGCATTGTGTTTTAGATCAGGACTCTGGCACCAGCTATTAGTCTGTGACAGGCCTTCTTGGAGGATATTTGTATCTTCAGGGGAATTTAATGACTGCACCAAATTTGCAATTATCTGTGAACTTGGTTTGCTAGACACCTCTGACATGAGTCTTGGCCTCAGAGATCCATTTAAATTTGTTATATGACTGATACATTTTAATATGTGATCCATTTAAATCTGAATTATATGACTGGTGGAATTTAATATGTGATCCATTTAAATGTATTCTCTTTGTAGTCACATTCTGCAGACATCCTTCATGTTTAATAAGATGAAAGCACTAAACTTTAGGACTGCCAAGATGGCTGCACACTAATCAGCTTAATTTCAGCTCTCCCAATGTGAAAAAAGAAACTGAGAAATAAGGGCTAGTAATTTTGACAATTTTAGTAAATTCAGTTACTGGCTAGTAAGTACACTGCCTGGATGCCAGCAAAGAAGAAACTTAGAGAGCCTGAACAAAAATCATCTAGAAAAGGTTGAGAAAACACTGACTGGGAAGACTCCTGTAGCTGTTCAACAAAAAAGTTACAGTTCCAGCTTTGGTGCAAGGCATGGTTTATAGTAATCAAGGGAAAAAAGTAAATCAAATGTGCTCTGAGCTGATTAAAATAAATGAAACATTGAATGAGTATATCAACTCAAATAACAAAAGGCTGGATAAGAGAAGAAGCTTTAAACAGCTATTCAGGTGATCTGATAAAACTGCAAAAATTAGAGGTCAAAAATCAAGAAAAGGCTGGCCGAGGTGGAAGAACTGTTTTAAAATATGGTAAAGTTGGAGGACAGAACATGAAGGGAAAACCTGAAATGTTCTACTGTACCACAGAACCTGGAAGGAACAGACTGCATTCATTTTATGAACTAAGCAACTGGACTGGTATTCCAAAGCAGGATTTGTTAATTGAAAGGGCATATCATTTGTATGCTCCAAACCTGGCCATGAGAAAGCAGCTAAGACCTGCATTAGTAAAGATACAATCCTACCAGAAGAAAGAGTTGATCCTGACAAAACCATGGCAGAAGGACAATGTATTGAAAAAATGAAGACAGTGGAATGTGTGTCAAAAATGATTGTTCACTGTACACCAGGCAGAAGAGAAGCATATTTATCCCAGCAATCAGGGAAAGACAAGAGGTAGGTATGAGATTCAAGCTGCTGTATCCAGCTGTTCTCAATATTTTTTCCTAGAGGATAAAACTCATTTTTAATGCAGAACAGGCTAAAGAGGAAATACAAAAGTTTGCCCATTAAAGAGTAAACCATCAAACAGAAGGGAACACTGCTTCTCATTCTTTTGAGAATAAAGCTCAGAGAGACTTTGCCAGTGAAACCATTTCCAACATTCAAAAGGAAAATGCTTGAGAGACAGAAAAATGCACAGAAATTTACTTGAAGAATTAAGAGTACACTGAACATGAAGTGGACTCAGGGAGGGGGCTGGAGATAAACAGGAAGAAGACCAGCAACACTGAAATTAGTGAGTTTATAAAGCATCAATCACATTTGTGAAATATGGCTTTACAGGAAAAAGTGGAAAGATTTGACTTGTTTACCAACTTGTGGGGGACTGAAAAAAGTAAAACCCACTTTATATCATTAATATCTGGAAGGTCACTAAAAGGAAAAGAAATAAGTAACCAAGTAAAACATTTTTTGTTCTTAACAGTATTTGTATAAAGCATTTCATGATATGAATTGCATGCTATATAGTAAAGCATTTTCAGTTACTGTTGTGTGTGATAAAGATACTAAAACAAACAAGTACCTGTTTTTCTTTTCGTGTTTTAAGAAATGTAGTCATTATGATGTGAAAAGCAAAGAAAGTCTGGATAAAAATATGTTTAAGTTAATATGCTGTAATATTGGGTTATTGAGAAGGGGGATGGGGTATAAAAGTGCATAGAGTATAATATTTGTAGAGTTAATATGTTTTCTCTTACCTTTTGTATAGGTAAATTTTGGATTAAGACTCCTGACGTAATCTTATAGCAAGTTTTTTGTGTAAGCAAATCAACAGCACTCTGAATGTAATAAAAAGTTTTCCTTTAGCAAATAAATGTTCACTGTGAGTTGAGAAGTCTGCACCTGAGTACAGCTGTTGATTTTGTTATGGAGACTAGCTGACCATAGCAGCAGGTGATAAAATCTAGAGCAAAAGATTAATGTTTTCTGAAAGCATACAAGCTATTTTTTGCACCTGGGAGGGGAATAAAGATAAGACAAGAACAAACAGCAATTAGTGTTAGTAGGATTGCAGACTAGCATGCTTCATAGCATGGATAACCTTAATTGTAGGTTAGGTGATTCATGTGTGTGCAGCTGTTGATTTGGGACAATTCTTCCTATCAGAAGGGTTAAAATTCATTATTTGAAGATGCACATGGTTTTATGAATTTGTGTTAAGTTAATGGGTTATAGGGGTGTTCTGGAGTTTTATTTAGGGTTTTCATTAAAACAAATGTCTTGTAAAATGTGACATTTGTTCAAATGGGGATGAGAAGAAACAACTGTGTAAAAGATCAAACTGCCAAACTTTAGTGGACACTTGTAACACAAAAACTTGAAATGGACATTGTAAAAAGCTGTCATACAAAATAAATAGGAATAATAATGCAGCCACGATAAGAAGTTATCTGCATTATCTTGGAATGTGAATGGTCTCACAAGTATAGACAAAAAGAGAAGAGTATTAAATTATATTAAGAAATGTTAAAAATAAAAAAGTTAAGAAAGAGTGCAAATAGCAAAAATACAAGAGACTCATTTGGAAAGAAATAATCATATGAATTTGATGCACAAAGGATTTCAGGAGGAATATTCAGTAGAGTGTCAGGGACAAAAGAAAAGTGGAATATTTATAGTAATAGCTAGAGGAGTTCCAATAGTGATAGAAGAGGAAATAAAGTATACAATAGCAGATTTGTGGTAGTAAGGGGCTACTGGCAATATAGGCGGATTATGCTGGCATATATTTATATTCCTCCTAACACTGCTATTATTGAGCTTAATAAATTTTTGGAGACATACTCCGCTTTCAACAGATAATATTGCTTATAGGTGGGGGACTAGAATTTGATTTGCAATAGTAAGGATGTATCTGGGGGACCTAGAAGGGAAACTATAACAAAATAGGGTAGCTTTTTGAAGGCATTTATGAAAATATTTGCTATAGAAGTGATGTTAGTAGAAGGAACTCAGAGAGTATATATAATATACCCCAAAGTACAATAGCTGGGCTAGACTAGACAAAAAATATATTTCACAGGAACGAGCATTTAAATGAAAGCTTCAACATACTTCCAATAACTATTCCAGATCACGTGCCATTAACAAGATAAAAATGCAAGGTAATGAAATATTTGAAGGGACACTGGTGCTTCCCCACCAATCTGTTAAGAGAAAAATTTAAGGAATGTTAGTGAAGATTATTCAAGAATTATTATGGAAGATGGAAATTTCTTCAGAAGTTATAGTAAGTGAGTGGGATGAAATGAAAGTGGAGTTTAAAAATAAGGTAGAAATAAAAGAAAGAAAAGGTTAAGAAGTAACATGATTTTTTTACAGGGGCTGACAAAGGTTAAAGTATTGCAGAATAAGGGGCATCTCAAACAAGAGGAGGCACAAATGCAGAGTGCTAAAGAAAAAATAAGGGAGCATTTGGATAATATGCATGAGTTTAGAAAGACTGCTGTTAAGCAAATGTTTTTGATAACTCCAGAGTACAAAAACTTTTAGCACAATGACTTAAGCAACAGAAAGTAGAAGGTGTTACTAAACTTAGGGAGCATAGAAGAAGCAAAATAACTAAAGATTCTATACAGGTATTAAAGATATTTCAAGAATTTTATGAAAATTTGTATAGAGAAATGTGGAAATCAAGAAAGAGCATAAATAGAAATATTAAGGGATAGAGGTAGAGGAGGCTCAACAATTAATTAAGATATGAGGAGGAGATAAGATAAAAACAGTGATGTGCAATCAATCTGCAGGTAAGTCTCCAGGAATAGATGGTATTACTGTGGAAGTTTGGAAGCCAGGAGGGAAGAAAGTGATAAAGATGTGGAATGTTTTGTTTAGCAATATTTTAAAATGAGGGGAACCACCACCAACATCCTGGAAAAAAGCTGGAGTGACTTTAATACCTAAAGATGGTAAAGACTCATCAGATCCAGCTTCATACAGGCCCATTTCAATTTTAAACCATGATTATAAAGTATTTATGTCTATAATAGCTAAAAGAATGATAAAAGTGTTCCAAAATTGATAGATATAGATCAATGTGGTTTTGTGGATGGGAGGCTAACATTTGACATTAACAGAAAAATGATGATCTAGAGGGAAACAATGTAAGAAAATACTTCTGTTGTTTGTGGGTCTTGATGCAGAGAAAGCATTTGACAGAGCAAGCTGGGATTTTATGGGTAAGGACATTGGAAACATTTGTATTCTCTGATACGGTAGTACGGTTATTTAGGATGATATATGAGGGGACTGGAGGCAAGAATTAAAGTAGGAGGGTTCCTCTTTGACAAGTTGTGTCTGAAGAGAACTAGGCAGGAGTGTCCTCTTTCCCCCTTGTTATTTGGTTTATACTTAAAGCCATTGTCAAAGAAAATTCAGTGATATAATTGGTATGGTAGTCAGGAAAGGTTGACTATTTGCAGACATTTTGTACCTGATAAAACCAGAAAAGGACATCAGTGTTGTGGAGCATCTTGAGACAGTTTCAATCTTCAGGATATAAAATTAATGAAGATAAAACAGAAGCTACAGATGTAAACCATATACCTGCAGCAGTACCTATATTTATGGGGACATGATGAAATGAAGTATTTAGGAGTATTGATGATAGCCAAGGATATGTGGGAACAGACAAAAAAAAAATAATACAAAAAATGAGAAACTGGAAGCGCTTGTTTATGGATATAGATGGCAAGATGCAAGCAGTGAAAATGTTTTAGTTCCTTTAGTTTTCTATACTGGTCAGGCATATTTTTATCAACCAGATGAGAAGTTGTGGACAATAAAGCATTTAAGGAATTTATCTTGGAGGGGAAAAGGGCAAGAGTCATGTGGGATACGTTGATCTTTCCAACAGAACAATGTGGTTTGGGATTACCTGATTTGAAGGGATGGTATTTTAGAGCTATACACTTAAGGCTCACATGTACAACACAAGCAGGAAGCTATAATTCAAAGTGGAAAGGGATGAAGAAACAGGTGGGAAATTAAAGAAATGAGAAAATGGGATTTTAAATGCAGATCCTTAAAGAGAATAACAATAACCATACAGAATATTGTATTCATAAAGTAGTAGAAAATATTCTGATAACTAAGCCAACACAAGAATGAAGAAAGGGGATTTTGTCGATAAGGCAGACTGTAATTAGGGGCACAGAGAATAGGCAAGAGGGTGATGTCATTTATTGGAGAAAACTAGCAGAGGAACCAAGGCATTGGAACAAATAACTAGTGAGGGAAAGGTAATAGAAGGAGAAGAGGTCAAGCAGACATTTGGACTGCAGTTTAGAGACTGCCCTTAATATCAGGGATTGATAGTGTATAGGCAAAGAGAAAGGGATAGGGATATCCTAAGTGAAAGACCTGTGCTGGTAGCTGCTGATGAAAGGGATAATTAGTAGGGCATATAAAATTCTGTGCAATAACTATAGGAGTCAGAGGAAAGATTAGAAAAGATTGGGAAGAGAGACTGGATAAACAATTAACAAGGAAACAATGGGAGGACGTATGTATGGCTCCCAAGTATGCAACAAAGTCTAGAATATTTAGGATCTTTGCCTTGAAATGTTTGCAAAGGTATCTTTATACCCATAACAGACAAGAATTTTTCCTCGGGTAGATGGCAAATGTTGGAAGTGTAACAGGGACGAAAGACCAACTGGGAGCATATGTTTTGGGAGTGTAATGATTTGGCAGAATTCAAAAATTCTTTAGAGTACTTTATCAGGAATATTGTAGAATAGGGGTGTCTACCTCCACAAAACGTAGGTAGCCAATAGGTGTAACGAAGGAAATTATTTTCTGAGCTGATTAAAAGATCTGAATTATTTAGACACTGTAAGGACTTGCTAAGTTTAATTCTGGCGTCTGCCAAAATAGTAAAATTACTAGAAAATGGAAACAGATAAAAGAGCTGGAAATGAGATCTTTAGAAAAAGGTAGAAGCAAATTATATAGAAAATAATAGAAATTGTGGGACTGTTGGACTGATATGAACTAATCTTTAAATTCTAAATATTTTATTATTTTGGGTGTTTTGCTCCTTGAGTCCATTCTTGTGTCAGTGGAGCACAGCAGTTGGTGTGGTCAGCAGTTCTGAGGTGGCTATTACTGGTTATTTTATAGGTTCATGGGTAAGTACAAGGCTAGCTGCCCTTCCTATCCATTTTAATTCTATCCATTTTTCTTTTTGTACTGGAAATAACATATTCCATTTGCTTATAGATTGGCCTTATCCATCCCTTGGTTGATAATTATATATTATCCCTAATGAGAATAACTGGGATCGTACCGTAGATAATTTGAGAGGACCCATGCATGGGATAAAGCATTTAGGAGCTGTATCTGTCCATTATTAGTACAGGGAGCAGTTCTGGGGTAAATGTTGTTTCCCATCCGTAGATCTAAGTTGCTTTTGAAAATAGACAGTGATAAACTTTGCTAAAGAACAGACTCCCCATCCACATAAAACAGTGATATCCTCTGCAAAATATACCTGCCACTCCAAACTGTCCCACTGATGTTGCAAAAGAGGTTTAGATCCCTAGACAGAGTATTTCTGAAGCCATCTGGCTTGCTGATGTGCAGTAAATCCATTAGTAATAGGTCAGAGAATGCTTGTATGACAGACACAGGTCACCTCTTAGCAGTCTGTGGAATAATGAGCATAGTGACAGAACTTTGTCAGTCCATGTAGGACATGTTGTTTAGCCCTTGTATCCCTTTAGTAAGGTATGTGTCTGGAGAGATATATGCAGAAGGAGGGCATTATATTCAATGACTGACCTAATGAGGACTGAGTAAAGGGGACAATTACATCCCTAGATCTAGACACTATCCCACTGTTCAGAAGCTGTGCAATATAGAAGGACTTTCTTAGAACAATAGACTCATTTTGTTTAAAAGTTAGATCACGGTCCATATAAGTTGCCAAATCCCAAACTGGGTCAACTCTTAAGGTCATACTGTCAGTATGGTAGTTACCCAGGGTGGATGACTTCCCATAGGTTCAGCTCTTGATTTTGACATCAGTAAGTTATTTGAGATAAACCTTCCTGCAGGATGGCCAAGTCATTTGGGGATTCAGTGACTGCTCCTAGCTTACAATCATCTGTAAACTTTCTCAGCCAGAAACCTTTTATATATTGGCTTTTACTTCAGAAAAGCAGATGGCAAACAAGAGAGTTCACAGCACATTTCCTTGGAGAACTCAACTGGTGACTGGTTTCTTTGTGGAAGTAACTTCCCCTATTTTGATTAATTATCTGTATCCTATCTGTGAACCAGTTGGCAATCCAATTTTACTTGGAATTCCTCTCGACTGTTTCTCATACAAGTAGATGCCAAACAGCAGCAACCCCAGCATTGAGCCCTGAGGCATGCCACTAAATTACCAGCATTTTTGTGGAGGTAGACACCCCTATTCTAACTTCTTAGTTCCTGTGGGTAAGCCTGCTGACCATCCCACGGGTGATGTAAGGGTTTATACCTAGTTCAGTGAGCTTTTCACCAAAGTTTGAGTGAGTTATTGTGTCCAATACCTTGGCCAGGTTGATGTAGCCAGAATACACCATTTTGCCCTTGTCCATTGCTTTGTTGACCTTCTGGAATTAGTTCACCAGGTTGAGTAGGCAAGACCTACCACTGACAAACCCAAACGGGTTTGGGTCTAATGTTTGTAGGTTACTCATGCTGCAATTTAGGATATCTGTGATTATTCATTCAGAAGCTTTGCATATCAGGCTAGTCAGGCTAATGGGTCAATAATTCCCCAGGGTGGAGGATGGGTCACACTTGTGCAATGTGGGATAACCGTTGCAGTCTTCAATTCATTTGGTACAAATCCAGTTTGGGGTTTGTTGTTAAATAATTATTCTAGTGAACAAATAGTTCATGTTTCCTGCTATTAAGGATGCAACCTAGGATGTTATTGGGACCCATCGACACTGCATTTTTGGTGTTGGAGAGTGCTTTGAGTACCTGCTCTCTAGTGATAGTTGAGGAGTTAAGGATGTGTGTATTTCCTGAGGGGCATCTGGTGGGGAGAGGGGGATAAAATTGTAGCTAAATGTATTGGCCAGGAGGTTTACTATATCTTCTGGTTCTGTAAGTGGCCCCACTTACAATTAATTTGGTATATTTCTATGTATTGCCTTTGAGGCTAGACATAGCTGAAGAAAGTGTTGTAATTGTCCATGGCCTAGGAGGCTTATTTTGCCTCAAATTTGGCTTTGATAGTTAGCGTCCTGAATTACTTAAAGTCGATGAGGATTTTTTTCCTTGCTGGGCATTACACTTCCAAATTTTTGCAATAAATTTCTTCCTTTTGATGTACAACCTGTTGATTTTGGGATTCCACTAGGGCAGATGTTTTTTGACTTGATTCTGTGCTTAATCTGGGTAGGTACAGCTGTTAATATGATTATATAGTTTCTGTGAATGATTCTAGTAGGCAGCAGTGTTCTCAGTTTTTTTGGGGGGTGGCTTGAAATTTTGCTAGAATGTCATTTAGTAGCAGAAAGTTTACCCTTGAATGATTTCTAAAAGTAAGGTTAGCAAGTAGTCCTAATTTTACACATACATAGAAGTGAAGGATCCATGAACAGGCATGCTGAAATGGTCACAAGATGTACCTTGATAAAAGAATAAGATATGCCAGAGGCTAGTAACCTACACAAATATTTGAGCACCAGTGGTCCATAGTCCCTGACAGGGTTCTGGTTATTGTCTGGGCACCAAATAGAACATATTTTCCTCTTGCCAATATAAAATTTCCATGTAGCAGGTTTTCATGCCTCTTTTAGTATCTGCTGCACATCCTCTGAAAAGAGACGCCTAAAAAGAATTGGAATTGAGTCACCCAAGCTGTTATTTGCAGATGTTTGAGACTAGGTGTGTCAAACTCCCTCTTTGTGTGAGTGGGTCTAGTTTATGAGGAATCTCTGGTAATTGCCCTTGGCCAATTCCATAAGCATGGAGAACTGGTGTTACCTGGGTCAAAAGGGAGTCACCAAAGTTATTTTTGGAGAGCCGTTCTGAATCTTTAGAATTACCCTAGATATCAGTGGAAAGGGTGGAAATACATAAAGGAGCATTCCCATCCAAGGGAATGAAAATGTATCTTTTTTCCATACCAGCTTATAAGAAGCCCTAGAACAGAATATGTTTAGTAGTTTGTTTTGAAAAGAGGCAAGCAGATCTATGGGAGGTGTTCTCCACAACTGGATTAATTCCTAGAAGACCTCCTCATTCAATGCCCACTCATGAGGACCTGTAATTTTCTATCTCTGCTTGTCTGCCATAATGTTTTGCTCAGCTGGAACGGAAGATGTTTGGAGGGTTAAAGAACACAGGAGATCTATCAATAAAATCATAGCCAGCTTCACAGGGGGGAAACCCTGGCATCCTCCTGCTTATATGCCGCATGATTGCTGTGCTGCCTGTAATCACCTCAAGAGGTCCTGGAGACCATAAATGATGAAGAGGTTTTAAGCTATGCGTGATGGGCACGCTTTACCCCAGATCAGTAACCAAGGAGCCTTAATCCTCACCACCGATACCTGTGAGAGATGGCCACGAAAAAACAGGAATGGATTTACACAGTATTTAAGATGCAGCACACACACAGACACACACAATCTCTCCTGTGAAAGGCTGGCACAGATTTACTAGCTGTACCCCTTCTGCCCAGGCTATAAGGTAACTATGCTCCCACCACTCAACCACTCTCAGGCTCTTACAAGGGTATCCAATTATACTGATTAAAATCAATACTAACAAATGGTGGAATGTAATCAAAGCAGCCAGGCTTTCTGGAGTGGCCAAAGCATCACTAAAATAAGCACAAGTACTCTCAAGGTTTTAAAAGTATTCTCTAAAAGACCAGCCACAATGAAAGGTTAAAGATATTTAATAAAATAGAAAACATGAGTACTAAATATCTAAGTATAACACCAGAGTTTTTAATCACAGGAGAAATAAAAATAACAGTTGGACAGATTCAAAGAGATGCAGAAAAACACTACTTAACTAATCTCACTGTACTTCCTGACTGTCTAAATAATAACTCCCTAGCTAACTTAATACAGCAAGGCAAGATTAGATGCTGAGAAGCTTACTTCCACAAGGCAAGGTGATAAGCTTCTAAACTAAACTCAACTGACTGACAGATTTTTATATCAGGTTCCAAAGAAAACAAAACAAACTGCTGTGAAAGGTCCATTCTCTCAGTGTTGGTTATAGAATGACATCACATTTGATCTCCTGACTCTGGTACAACACATAGAGCTTTGCTGAGATCTGTTGCAGTATTTGAAAATTATAGAACAATTTCAAAAACTTTTACTCTTCCCTTCCAGAGTTTTTTGTTTAAACATATATTGAAACATTTTTAACACAAGCATCTGTACAAATCAGCACAACAGTCAAACAATTTATAAAACTCCAGCTAACTATGCTGGCATATGTTACACGTGCACTTCCCTATTCTCCCTGGCACAGACGGCAATACCTCACATCATCACATCTCTCCCCTCGTTTGAAGGCTCAAGCTAGTTTTTCAAGTGACCCTGGAAAAACATTGAGAGAAATGGGCATGTCTGGGAACACATTAACCTATACCCTGTCTTGAAAGTCCATCTGCATTGGCATTACTGTAATCTGGACTGGCTAACACTGGGGGTCCTCCTAAAGCCTCTAAGCTTTTGGAATGCCTACTTCAAGAAGGGGTGCACACTACCTTATCTGGCCTGCTTTTTTTGTCAAGTCTGTGAGGGGAGCAGCTATCGTACTATAATTGGGAACAAACTTCCTATAGTACCCCGCTGTCCCCAAGAATGCCCTCACCTGCTTTTTGGTAAGAGGGTAGGCCACACCTGAATAGCTTCCACTTTGGTAGGTTCTGGCCTAATCTTTCCAGTCCCCACTCTATGTTCCAGTTAGGAGATCTCTGCCATACCCACCTGACATTTACTGGGCTTATTGGTCAACCCTGCCCTTTACAGTCTGCCCAGGACCACACTCAAAAAATCCTCAAACGTTTTGGCAAGCTATCAACTCCCTACATAAACTAGCCAAAACTACTACTCCAGCTCCCAGCTCCTCCAATAACAATATGGACATAGCCTCTCAATTTAACCACCACTTTGCAGAATCCATAATGGCACTATCCAGCAAATTGTCCAAAAACAACCCTCCACATATCCCAGCCAAGCGTCTAGATAACACCCCCCTTACTCTTCCCCCCTTACCCTCTCACCTGTTCCCACCTCCAAAATTAAAAAAACTACTTCTGAAATTAAAATCTACCACTCTTGCAGCTGATAGTCTACCTGCAAACTTACTAAAACTAGCCACAGAATCCTTATCCTACTCAGTATCCATCTTCATAAACTGCTCCATAAAAGAATCCTACATCCCTCAACTGTGTAAGTGTCTTACATTATTCCTCTTCATAAATGTGGTAATTCCTATGACTTCTAGAATTGCTATTCTGTCTCCCCTCTCCATGCTACTAGAGAAATGTATTCACTCAAGTCATGCATTTCTTGAACACACACAAACTACTCTACACCACACAACACAGGTTCCGGCCACACCACAGTACAACTACGGCTCTTCTCTCTTTTACCAATCTAGTAAGCCAACACAGAAACAACTATAACTACACATCTGCTATATTTTTGGATCTATCCAAAGCAAATGATATGGTCTCACACTCCCTACCATTACATTCACTAGCGTCCTTATCCTTTGCCCCTTCTACTATTGCCTTGTTAAAGAACTATCTAGCTGATAGGCAACAATCTGTACAATGGCAATGGGCAGTATCTCCTCTACTTCCAACTTTTATAGGTGTACCACAAGGCTCAGTACTAGGCCCACTTCTCTTTTCTATCTACACTAACAATCTACATTCCTCCACCCAGCATGCCACACTCATACAGTACACAGATAATTCAACTTTAATCTGCTCAGCCCAATCTCTTTCCACTCTACAACAATAGACTCAGGAATCATTTAGTTCTGTGAAAAGTTGGATCACAAATATCCAACTCATCCTTATCCCTAATAAAACTAAATTGCTTTTATTTACCCCCAAATCAAAATCTACTCCTCTTTCCTTTTCTATTACTTCCAAAACTGGTACTATCATTTCTCCTTCTGCCCATACCAAACTCCTCGGTGTTGAGAGTGACAAAAACCTTCTCTTAGATGTCCATATCTCTCAAACCATCAAAAAGGTTCACAAAAAATGGGCTCACTATACAGACAAAAAGTTCCTCTCAGATCAAGCATGGATCACCCTAGCCCAAACTCACCTATTGTCCACACTAATGTATGCAGCACAAATTCTTACCCATATCAGAAAACTTGACCTTGACAAACCTGAGTCATGCTATATTGCCAAATTTGCTAACAACGCCTCCTTTAGATCCCATCATTGTCTAGCTCTAAGGGACTAAAAATGGTTAGAATTTCCTCAACTACTAAATCACTACTAACTGATTGGGGTCTATATTAGATCAACGAACACGTAAATGTTCAAATCTGTAAAGGTCTACCATTATAGATCAAACATTTACATGTTCGAAAATCTTTAAAAATAGAAATAAAAAACTAAGTAATAAATACATAAACCAAAGGATGTAGGCAGGGGGGGCAAGCCCCCCTGCACCCCCCCTACTTAAATATACCAACTCCAAGATCACGCTACAGTGTAGTTAAGGGGAAATTTCCCATTTCTGCACTGTAGTGCATGGATGTGCGATCTCGGAGTTGATATACTTAAGTAGCGGGGGTGGGAGGGCAGGGGGGATTGCCCCCCTGCTAAAACCCCATTTCTTAATTCTTGTTTTCTTTATTTTGCTTTTATTACATTTTCAAACATTTACATGTTCGATCTCTAAAGGTCGACCTTTAGAGATTCGAACATTTAAATGGTCGTTGATGTGATATAGACCCGATTATTGCCTATCACATTCTGAAGTATCCTGACAAAACCCCATCACTAAGTCAACTACTTGCCTACTATGCAACAAATTGCACACTCCGCTCAAGTGACAAATCACTTCTATGCATCTCTAGGGCAAACACTGCTGGCAAAGCACTATTTTACCACACCATTGCTAGAAACTGGAACAACCTCCCACCATCACTGACCTCCATCCCCACCACCTCACACTTCAAAAACTCTCTAAGATCACATCTCATAAGCACCTGGCTTTGCCCATGCATAGCCTAAAATCACTGCTTTAGCTCTGTGGAAAGTTGGAAGGGCTTATTACTTGCCTAATGTAAACGCTATGGTTGTTTACATGCAACAATTTTTATCTTTAATATAGCTACTATATTTTAACATGTATGTAATGAGTCTCAATGCTAAAATGTATTTTGTCTGATAACTGCCGAGTTGTATCCTGTTTTAAATTTCTGTCTTATTAGCTGGATTTTGCTGTTACAATGTGTTATCATTTATTAAATTCTAGTATTTCTATTAATATATGTGGAGCTTTTCTCCCCGGGCCTCCGCTGTAAATGGACCCAGTCCAGTCGGACTATCCCAGTAAACAAATGTAAAATAAATAAACAAACAAATGCATGCTGAAGCTTCATTATGTTAACATAGTACAATGTGCACCCCTGCCTAGCAGGTTTACCATGTAATTAACATTATTGTTCTTCTTTACCACTTCAAAGGGTCCCTCCCAATCTGCCTGCAGCTTACTGTGTCTGACAGGAATATGCACTATAACCTGTTGTCCCACAGCATACTATCGGGCTTGAGCATTCTTGTCATACCAGACCTTTTTCTGCTATTGGGCTCCTGCCAGGTTCTCCTGGGCCAAGCCCATGAGCTCCCCAAGCCTTATCCTGAGGTTTAGGACATATTCCACAACAGACTCCTTGTGGGATTCACACTCACCCTTCCACTCATCACATCACATCTAAAGACCCCCTCACCCTATGTAATACAGCAACTCAAAGGGTGAAAAACTTGTGAATTCCTGGGGTACCTGTCTATGCAAACAGTAGATGGGTCAAATATTTGTCCCACTCTCTCCTAAACTGGTCTGCAAATGCATGTACCATGGTCTTTAGTGCAGAGTTTAACCTCTCCACAAGACCATTAGTTTGGGGATGGTAGGGGGTGGTCTTTAGGTGCATCACCCCACAACGCTGCCACAGACAAACCAGCAGGTCTGACATGAAACTGGCACCTCTGTCAGTCAGTATTTCTCTTGGGTAACCTACCCTGCTGAAAATCTCTAACAAAGCATTTTCCACCTTCTCTGCTTCAATGGAGAACAGAGCTACTGCTTCAGGGTATCTAGTATCCTAAACTACTACCACCAGGATATACTTATTCCCTGTGGAACTTGGGGTACTCAGAGGCCCCACAATATGTATAGCTACCCTCTGAAACTGGTCTTCAATCACAGGCAAAGGAATCAATGGAGCTTTGATGGTGTCCCCTGCCTTGCCCTTGCCTACCTTTTGGTACTTCACAGTTCCTGTAGTACCCAGTTACATTCGTTGCAATCCCAGGGCAATAAAGGTTCTGCATAATACATCTTTTGGTATGCTTTATGCCCATATGACCTGCAAAAGGAATGTCATGGGCTATGGCTAGAAGTGCCAGACAGTAGGCTCTGGGCACTACCAACTTCTTTACCTCACCCTCTAGCCCTCCCTCGGGGATCCACTCCATATACAACAACCCTTTGTTCCAGAATACAGACTCCCCTTTTCCTTGAGCGTCAGGTGTGTCATTAGCTACCTCCCTCAAGCCTTGTAAGGTAGGGTCTGAAAGCTGAGCTTGTCTCACCTCTACCTTTGTGACCCCCTCCCAGCTGCCATTCCACAGGAAGCCTAGTATCTTCTGATAGTGGTGCCTCACAGTCAGCCTGGTACTACCACTCACCTCTGTCCTTGCAGCCACCCTCTCCATGGAAACATCAGTACCTACCAGCAACTGTGACTCACTGCTACAAAGGTAGCTCCCTTCCTGAAATAGCTACATTACCAGCCCCAGATTCAGGTGTGGGGTTTCTCTGGCTCTTCCTCAGGCCAGGCTATCAGACCTACATGCCTGTCTCCAAGCCAGACTGCATGCGCACAAGGTTCTGCACTATCAAAATCATTCCCTATCAAGGTATCTTCAGGAATATCCTTAAACACAGCTACCTACTTGCTTCCTTTTCCAACAGCCCAGTCATAGTGAAACCTGGCCAAAGGTATTTAGAATGAGGTCCCTCCTAAAGCTCTGACTGGAGTGGACTGCCCAAGCAAGTACTGCTCCTCTTCAACCACTGCAGGCTTCACAATGGTTATGTCAGAGGCGGTCTCTCTCTTAGCAGTGGCCAGTCTTCCATCCAATAAGATGGTATACAAACTCTGCTGATAGTTTGGTGCCCCTGTTGTCTCCAGACACCTTACTGCTGGCATGCTGTTATCCCCACTTGCTGGCTCCCTCACCTTTTGTTCCCCACCTTTTTCTGTGAACATTTGTATGCTACGTGACCCCTTTGGTTACATTTAAAACAACATCTAACCCCTGATCCTGGCCATGTACATGAACTATTGGATTCCCCTTTTACTGGTAGACTCTGTTGGAGTGATTTAGCCTGTCCACCATGGGTTCCCTTATATCCATGGTCAACACTGGGTATCCCCTTCTTGTGCAGTAATGCCCGGCTTGCAGCTCATCCGCAGAGTTACACTCCCGGTATTTCAGATTCTCATGTCCTCAGGGATAGTACTAAGGGCTTGTTCCCTCATCAAAAGGTCTGTCAGTCTTCAAAAAGTGGTGACCTGACACCCACTCACCCACCTATGAAAATAAGTGCTTAACTTAGCAGCATAATCACATACACTTTCATCTGTCTTGTGTCTATGCTCATGAAACTTTTTTCTGTAAGCTTTGGGTGTTAACTTATAACAGTTCAATAAGCATTGTTTTACCCTCATAGTTTAAACAATCATTATCAGACAATTTAGAAACAGCAGTTACAGCTTTACCATGGGGTAAGGGGGGTCAGGAACCATACCCAGAGCTCTTGTTCAACATTTATTGCTTAAATATTCTTTCAAGTATATGAATAAAACTATCAAAGTCATCCCCCTCTGGAAATTGTGATAGAAATGTACTGACCTTTTATTACTTCAGGGGTATGGTTATTCTCTTCCCCATTGCCACTATGACCCTAACAAACAGCCAATATCTTCTTCTTGTGTTGTCGCTGCTTCTCTTTTCCTTCAGCCTCCAATCACCGCTGTCTCTCATTTTCTACGATCTTCAAATGCCATTCTCTCTTGGTCTCCAAACATTTGGCCTCCAGTTCATGCTAATGTTGCTTCTCCTTTTCTTCAGCCTCCACATGCTGCAGTTTCTCATTTTCTTTGATCTCCAAATTCCACAGTCTCTCTTCAGTCTCCAAATGTTTGGCCTCCAGTTCATGCTGACATTGCTTCCTTTCTTCAACCTCCCAGTGTTTGGCCTCCAATTAAAGTCTCTAACTCCAAATGGATTTTTAAGTCCTCTGAGGAAAAGGTGAACTGTCTGTTTCTGAAGACTGCACATCTGATAACCAGACTGGTTTTCCTCCTGGCCGTTGGTCTGCATTGCAGCTGCAATTAATGCTGAAATAATTTCTCTTTAGTCTGGTTAGCATGAACCAGTCCTTCGGCTTTGCACACCTTGGCCAGCTGATTCTTTATCAGCTTACTATAATCCTCTGCTGTCATTTTTGCCTGCTTTTCCTGGCTAAAATAAAAACTATTGTGAAAATGAAACTCTGAATATTTACCTCGTGACTGTTGAGTACACACCTTCACTGACAACTGCCCACAGACTACTGAATTTCAATTAATATCCCACTGCTGCCACCAATATGTGACAGCTTCACTTTATCCTGTGCCAGTAATCAAGGAGCCTCAATACTTACCACTGACAATGGTGAGAGACAGTCACTAAAAACAGGAATGGATTTACACAGTATTTTAATATGCAGATCTCTGCATCAAGCACAATTTCCCCCAACAGCACACAGGGAACATGCTCCAGATCCTAAACAAGACTCATTTTGGAACACTGTGTCCTAGTTCTAAGGGACCCACACCCACACAAGGGTATCAAATTGTACTGAGTAAAATCAATACTGACATAAATGGAGTAACCAAAGCAGCCGGGCTTTTCGGAGTGGCCAAGGTATAACTAAAATAAGCACAAGTACTCTCAAGATATTAAAATTGTTCTCTAAAAGACCAGCCACAATTAAAGGTTATAAAAATATTTAATAAACTAGAAAACATAAGAATACTAAATATCCAAGTATAATAAACACCAGAGTTTCAATCATAGGTGAAATAAAAATAACACAGTTGGACAGATTCAAAGAGATGCAGAAAAACAGTACTTTACTAATCTCACTGTATTTCCTGACTGTCTAAAGAATAACTGTTTCTTAGCTAACAATTAATACAGCAAGGCAAGATGAGATGCTTACTTTGGTTTACCTTTACATTACTGAAAATCAAGATATCAATCGTCCTGTTGTCCGAACCAAAAGGTTCATAGGTTGATACTAGGCTATCTGCCCTAGGGCATTTACAAGCCTAGCCAGAGTGTGTTTGGCTTTCGCCACCCTACTTAGATTAGTTGACTGTGCCTCTGTATAGTAGGTCACAGAAGATAGCCCATTTAAGGTTAGTTTACCATGCCTCTGTCTAGCAGTGACACAGAAGAGATCCCAGGGGTAAATTTATGATCTCCCATCCAAATGTCAAGATTCTTCTTGAAGAGGGTCATTGAGGGGCTCTGTCTGGCATGGATTGGGATTTTGTTCCAGAGTGAGGGGAGCCTCTGGGATATGAATCTGTCCCTCCAGCATGTTCTATTTATTTCTGTGCTGAGGTTTAAGTCACTGGAGCATGTAGTTCTGATGGATTTGGATTTCTTGAGGTGGAGCATGTCCATTAATTCTGGGTTGGACATGGCTTTATACGTCAGGCACAGATCGCCTCTGAGTAGGCGGTAAGCAACTGAGTAAAGCTGGAATTTCTTTAGCCTAACTGCGTAGGGCATCTGTTTGGGTCCCTTGATCCTCTTGGTGAGGGACTTTTGGGGTCTTTCTAGTTGTAGCAGGTGTCAGGTAAGGTACATCCCAAATGGGGCATTGTATTCAATTATGGGCCTGATAAGTAGAGGGGCACAATGACCTCTCTTGATCTAGATGTGAACCCCTTCGTGATAAGGTGGGCTATATAGAATGTCTTTCTAACCACTTTGGCAATGTGATTGTCAAAGGAGAGATTGCAATCTACTTGGGCCCCCAAATCCCTAATTACGTCTTCCGTATTTAATGGATTACCACCTATGTGTTAATTTGTGGGCACTTTCTTTTTCCCAAAGGGGATGACTATGCACTTTTTGGCATTTAGCTTTAGGCCATGGCTCTGGCACCAGTTATCTGTCTCTGTGAGACCTTTTTGGAGGATGCTTGTGTCAGCCAATGAGTCGATTATGGCCCCCAGTTTGCAGTCATCTGCAAACTTTGTCAGCCATAGTCCTCCTGTGTTAGCCTGTACCTCAGAGAAATATATACCGAACAAGAGAGGTCCCAGGACTGAGCCTTGTGGAATGCCACTTGTAACTGGTTTAGAGTCTGACATGGTACCTGCAATTCTGACCATGTGGGTTCTATCCCTAAGCCAGTTTGCAACCCATCTTGTGACATAGGGGTTGATATTTAAGCTGGTGAGCTTATTTATGATGCCCGAGTGGGGTATTGTTTCGAAGGCTTTTGCAAGGTCAAGGTAGGCTGTGTGGACTACCTTCCCTTCTTCTATGGACAGCTTCAATGGGGATAAAGGTGCAACGCCTGTGGTATTCCTCACAGACCAACTCATATAATGTCAGAGATGTGTGATCCATGGTGTGACGATGTGAGATATTATTAATATCGATCACCGAAGTTCAAAAATTAGCAAAAATCGAAAAGCTGATTTTTCAAACTACAATGTCGAACACACAATGTAATGCAGGGAGACAAGCCCCCCTGCACCCCCTCACACCTCCCTACTTTAATATACTAACTCAGAGATCACACTACAGTGAGGAAAGGGTCCATTTCCCGATCCCCACTATAGTGCAATCCGCACCCAAAATGCCAAATCTGCAATGAGCGAATGTCAAAGCATTCACTCATTGCACATTTGAAGCAACCTTTTTTTGACTTTTTGGAACTTTGAAAAAGTCCTTTCAACCTTATGGTGTTCTCTCATGTGCAGAAAACACATATAAAGGTAAACCACTTACTTCCCAAGTTGAGGTGATTATCTTCTAAACTAAACTGAACTCAATGATTGTGATAACCGTCATAGATCTTTATATCAGGTTCCAAAGAAAACAAACTGCTGTGAGACTTCCATCCACTCAGTGCTGGTTATGGAATGGCATCACATTTGATCACCTGCCTCTGGTAAAATGCACATTCAGAGCTTTGCTAAGATCTGTAGCAGTATTTGAAAAATATAGAAAAAAATCAAAAACTTCTATTCTTCCCTTCCAAAATTATTTGTTTAGACATATATATTTAATCAGTTATAATAAAACTATTGATACATTTTTAACACAACCATTTGTACAAGCCAGCACACCAAACTACTCATTTACAAAACTTCAGTTAGCTATGCTGATATATGTTACACATGCACTGCCCTATTCTTCCCGGCACAGATGGCAATATCTCACATCGTCACACCATGGATCACACATCTCTGACATTATATGAGTTGGTCTGTGAGGAATACCACAGGCCTTGCACCTTTATCCCCATTGAAACTGCCCCCCCCCCATGAAATCTGAAGAGTCTGCAATTATGTATTAACTTGGAGATAGATGAGAAAAGGGAAGACCTGAATTTGTATCTGTAGTCCTCACCAGTGCAGTTATTTTTCTACAAAACCTAAGATTGGAATCTGAAATTCCAGATGATTCAAATGTTGGATTCACGTGTTTAAGAAACCACTGAATCTGTATCATGTGCAGACTGGCAAGAGGAAGTATAAGAATCATGCATGCCATGAACCCCAGGATCCTCAGATACCATCTGGTTGAAGTCCGATACTGATTTAAGAAGTTCAGGAAAGTTACCAGATAGAAATCAACCTTCTCCTATGTCAAAAAAGTTTTTTGCTGCATGGTATGTGCAAGACATTCTAGAAAGACAACCCTGTGTGATGGGGGTCAGTGATGATTTCTGAACATTTATCTGGAACCCCAGATTGGTCAGAAGAGAAAAAAAAAAACATTGTAATGACTCCTGACATCTATGAAAAGACTGTGCAAAGATAAGTCATCTAAGCAAGGAAATATGAGAATGTGATTCATAGGTTCACGGGTGTATACTAGACCAATGAATACAAAGGCCTTTATAAGTCTAGCTCTGCAACAAAAAGTGTTATATAAATGTCTAAGATATAAAAATTCATGTAAGTGGTTTATGCTAGCTGGGACATGATTTACTGACTGCCTCTGTCCAGAGACATGGGCACCAGACCAGGTGTGAATTTCAGATTTCCCATCCACTGGTCCAGGTTATTCTTGAATTCAGTCTGCAAAGAGCTATGACTGGTGCTAGACACTTTGTAAACACCCTTGGAGCTGTAGACAACCCAAAGGTAATAGAAGCGACTAATAATGTGACCCAGACAAAAAAAAAAAAAAAACTAAAAATACTCCTGAAGTCATTGGCTATTGGGATATAATGGTATTCATTTTTTTAGATGTAGTGTTACCCAAAAGCTTCCCTGGGAAATTACAGGTAACAGATTCTAAAACGTCAACATCTTGACTTTTGGAACCTTCATATACATATTTAGAAAGAAAGGATCTAGAACTGGTCTCTTAAGTGTCTTTCTTTGTTACCAGAAACATTCTGAAATAGAAGCCTTTAACCCGCTTATTTAATGACAATGGTTCTGACTCCTAAGGTGAGTAAGTGCTGAATAATCCAAAGAATAAATTCTTTTTAGTGCGAAGGGTGGAGAGGAACTCCCCTGAAAGGAAGAATTTATATACAGTGCCAACTGTATCCCTCCTGAAACACCTTTAACAGCCAAAAGTCTGCAACAATCTGTTGCTAAAGGCATAGAGCCAGTTGCTGGGACAGATTTTGAGAGATAGCAGCTGGGGGAGGATGTGGTAAAGAATGCTGTTAGTCATTCTAAAGTTTTATACTTTCCCTTTTTAGTAAAGGTTCCTAGTTTCCTGTTCCCCACTCACCATCTCTTTTTGTCTCCCTGTTTAGCTTGAGAAGGCAAGATTTTCTTTGACATGAAAGAGGATCTGGGAGATAATGTAATGGGTGGGGGGCTGAAAAACTAGAAATTCTCTCAATTAATTTCCATCTCCCATCAAACTGTTTAAGGATCTGAGTAGCAAGTGGGCCAAATAAAACTCCCTTATCTAGAGCTGAATTTAAAACTTCAGACTTTACCTCATCAGAAAACCTTTGGTTGCATACAAGGGAGCCCGCAGGATTTTTTGCAGGGGGGTGCAAACCCAGAGCCCCACCCACAGAGCCAGAGCCCCGCCCACATAACCCCCACCCCCTCCAGTCATGGAGCCCCACCCCCTCCACCCACAGAGCCCCACCCCCACACAGCCATTACAGGGTCCCATTACTTTGCTATTTCTCTCCAGTTGCCATAAACACTGTTCAAAATTCTCAGTGTGCATACTGTTTTATGCTTTACTTCTACAACGATTACAGGTATCTAGATTTAATTAGGAATCCATGATAATTTTCTTTTACATACCCCATGTACATTGCAACTAACTCAAGGGAACTTTCAGCTGGCAGTCCTTTTGAATTCTTATCAAGAAGGCTTGGCTGTTTAGTTCTCTATACTGGAATAATTTTTCATTCATTGCTAATAATTTTATTTACTTGGGTACTAACAGAGTTTTACTTTTTACCTACCATAAAGACAAGATATTTGCTTTACCTCAAAATACTTCCCCTTGTTTTATTTATTTATTTTTAAGTGACTTAAACTACTGGGGAATAGTGTTCATTAGCTCAGTATTTTTCATGTAGGACACTAAACTGAGGCTCATGAGCCTGTTCAGATTATACAGATTTAAACAGACTAGTTTATAACACTAGTGTTCTTTGGCTTCCAAGATTAGCTCTCAGTAACACAAATTGCTATTTAAATAAAAGCTGGCATTCTGTGCTCTGAATGCATGACACATTATAGCTGTATTTAACTTAAACTGTGTGCATTCATTAAATTATGTATATCTTTTAATTAATGCTTAATCAAGCATATCATCATAATCCCAACATTGACATAGTTGCAAATCATCACTTCATCTTTTTATAGATAATTCCAATAGCCCTAATATATGCACATTATTAATTATTTTTTCAAGATTAGTTTTACTGAGTGGGCAAGAGAAATTCTGGGGGTTTTCTGATTTTGTGTGGTTGACCCTTAAACTGGGTCTGCATTATCACTGATGTGAACAACTTCATTATATGCTTAACTAAAAGCTTTAGACCTTTTTTCTTGACACAGCCATTACAGTATCCTTCCTGTTACTGTGATAGAGTAGCCATGCATAAGTGTACATATTTATACACATGATTATGCATGATCATACAGACTGAATTATAATATAAAATAATTTAATTATATCCCTTCTATAATACAGCACCACTTGTTAGACTGCTTTAAATTTATAGTTTTGAATGTTTTTCCAGCAAGCAATGAAACAAAACATATGAGCCAATAATGACAAACTGCCCCATTCAAAACATTTCAACCATAAAAGGCCACTTGTCATTACAATACATCAATGTCAGTCAGTATGCACAATCTCTGCAGAAGTAAAAGTCATCTGAATAATTCTACATTATAGACATCTTAAATTAATGAAGAGGTTGTTGCTAGAAAATAACTTTATACTTCAGCATTTCATCAACAAATTCAGTGCCTGCTGCCCTTGAAGAATACATTGCCTATGTTACATTAAAAAATGGTAAGCTGATATATTTGCAATACAGAATGGGTGGTAAGCTGAAAAACAAGTTCATAGTTATTAGGCATCTCATCCAAAGGAGGACATAGCCAGGACTGCAGCACTCCACCCCCTTAAAATACAAATCTACATGCTGTGGGAGTAGAACCTATGGCCCTCTGCATCAAGATGCAAGTATGCGACCTGCTGTACTACTAACAATGCTTTAAAATTCTATACTACAATAATGATACCATTTGCTAAACAAAACAGTTGCACATTTTAAGCAGACTTAGCATGAGCAGCAGTAAACTTCTCTTCCCTTGAAGCTCACAATTCCTTGAAAATAAATTCCACCTGCTGACTCTAAATAGAGCATTTCACTTGCTCTCACACACCTCAACCTTTGCAAGAAATCTGGACAAAGCCCAACATAAATAGGGACAGATTATAAATATTGCTCTCATGAACTTAGAACATTGCTAGAACAGGATTTATGTTACTATGCATTTTATATGATGGACAGAAGGAAGGTTGGTATACTGTGTGTGCAAGAGACCAGATGGAAGGGGAGTAAGGCTAGGTGCATCGGAGGTGGGTTCAAATTGTTTTATCATAGTGTGGATGGGGGGAGAAATGGCATAGGAGTTATCCTGAAGGAACAGTATGCTAAGAGTGTTTTGGAATTGAAAAGAGTGTCGGATAGAGTGATGTTTATGAAGCTGGAAATTGATGGTGCAGTGATGAATGTTGTTAGTGCATATGCTCCACAAATTGGGTGTGTGATGGATGAGAAAGAAAAATTTTGGAGTGAGTTGGATGAAGTGGTGATGACTGTACCCAAGGGTGAGAGAGTGGTGATTGGAGCAGATTTCAATGGCCATGTTGATGAAGGGAACAGAGGAGTGGATGACGAAGTGATGGGTAGGTATAGTGTTAAACAAAGGAATGCAGAAGGTCAGATGTTAGTGGATTTTGCGAAAAGGATGGACATAGCTGTGGTGAATATGTAGTTTAACAAGAGGGAGGAGCATAGGGTGACATACAAGAGTGGAGGAAGATGCACACAGGTGGATTATATCTTATGTAGGAGGGCCAGTTTGAATGAGATTGGAGACTGTAAAGTGGTGACTGGGGAAAGTGTAGTTAGGCAGCATAGAATGGTGGTTTTTAGGATGACGTTGGTGATCAAGAAGAGGAGGAGGAGTGTGAGGGCAGCACCAAGGATCAAATGGTGGAAACTGAAAAAAGGGTAATTGTGAGGTGGAATTCAGGAATGAGTTAAGACAGGCACTGGGTGGCAGTGAAGAGTTACCAAATAGTTGGGTAACTACAGCAGAGCTAGTAAGAGAGATGGCTAGAAAGGTGCTTGGTATGATATCTGGCCAGAGGAAGGATAAGGAGACATGGTGGTGGAATGAGGAAGTACAGGAGAGTATAAAGAGAAAGAGGTTTGCAAAGAAGAAGTGGGATTGTCAGACAGATGAAGAAAGTAGACAGAAGTATACGGAGATGAGGTACATGGCAAAGAGATGGCGAAGGCTAAGGATAAGGCATATGAAAAGTTGTATGAAAGGTTGGACACTAAGGAGGGAGAAAAGGAACTTTACTGATTGGCTAGACAGAGGGACCGAGCTAGGAAAGATATGCAGCAGGTAAAGGTGATAAAGGATAATGAGGGAAACACTCACAAGTGAGGAGTGTGTGTTGAGGAGATGGAAAGAGTACGTTGAGGGGTTGATAAAGAGAATGAGAGTGAGAGAAGGTTGGATGATGTAGGGATAATGACTCATAGTACAATGGATTAGCAAGGAGGAAAGTAAGGATAGTTATGTAGAGGATGAAGAATGGAAAGGCTGTTGGTCCAGATGACATACCTGTGGATGCACAGAGGTGTTTCAGGTGAAATGGCAGTGGAGTTTTTAACCAGATTGTTTAATGAAATCTTGGAAAGTGAGGGGATGCCTGAGGAATGGAGAAAGTGTTTTTGTACCGATTTTTAAGAATAAGGGTGATTGGCAGATCTGT
The DNA here is from genome assembly GCF_019279795.1 of Protopterus annectens. Classification (NCBI taxonomy): domain Eukaryota; kingdom Metazoa; phylum Chordata; order Ceratodontiformes; family Protopteridae; genus Protopterus; species Protopterus annectens. The sequence goes on along the minus strand of NC_056749.1, from coordinate 672,534,162 downwards.
AGTAACTACAAGGGATTAAATTGATCATTCACAGCATGAAGTTATGGGAAAGAGTAGTGGAAGCTAGGTTAAGAAGGGACATGATGATTAGTGATCAGCAGTATGGTTTCATGCTGGGAAAAAGCACTACAGATGTGATGTTTGCACTGAGAGAGTGTTGATGGAGAAGTACAGAGAATGTCAGAAGGAGTTGCCTTGTGTTTTTGTAGACTTAGAGAAAGCATATGACAGGGTGCCTAGATCGGAGTTGTGGTATTGTATGCGGAAGTCAGAAGTGTCAGAGAAGTATGCAAGAGTGGTACAGGATATGTAGGAGGGTAGTATGACATCTAAAACTCAAATGTCTGTCATTTAGCAACTTCAATCCTTTTTAGGAAGAATATGGGGCAAAAAATCTGGACATTCTGCAAAAACCTGGACAGCTGAGGGGTATGCTACCTCCTCCTTATACAGACAATATTTGTTTCTTATCCAAAAAAGGCCTGCTGCCTGACACAACTATCTACTTGGTTCATGGGGAAGACATGATCAAAGTAAAAAATCAACAGTAAGCAAGAAACAAGCTCAAGATAAATTGCTTAAAGGATTCCTGAACAAGTTATGGACCACACATGATAGATCGGCATTCTGTTTAGTTTACGGGTAAGCCTGCAAAGATGACTGCAAGTCTCCAACAAAAGATGACTGCAAGTCTCCAACAAATGTAATGAGCTTCTGAAAATATTGTAATCCTGTCCTTTTATTACAAATACTGTCATATGCATTTCAATACCCAAGGCTTATACATTATCTAGTTATGTAAATATTCTCGGCATGGCAACAACGAAAAGGCTTTCAATGCTGGTAATTCTTTAACAGTATGCTTATTAAAGCTTACTTGCATCTTACACTCTCAGACAAGCTTACCTGAGGTCATTAAATCATTGCTACTTAAACAGAGCAACAGGGCACCATGACAGCATGCATCTCCTGAATAATAAGAAGCATAAATCAACAGTATAAAAATGACAGAAAACCAGAACATTCTGCAAAATCAAGGACAGATGAAAAGCCATGGTCGTACTTGTGGTCTACCTTGGATGGGGGATGCAGAGTGCACACTTACAGTGCATAACTGCTCCTTGTCTTGCTTGGACACATCCAGAGCCACTACAATGGGGAGTGGGGTGCAACAAGTATGTCACAATTTGAAATGTCTCTGGCTGACAGTGATGGCTCTGACACTCATACCTTTCAACTTCAGAGCAAGAAATCTGGACAAAGCCATACATAAAACTAGAAGTGGGACACAGGCCCAAAAATAAGGTCAGTTTTTAAATATTGCTCTTATTAACTTAGATAATAGAACAATAGAAAGTCTTGCATTAGTACGAATTTTCTGAAGGGTATGAAATATGAAACTCAGATGTCTGCCATTATTTTCTAACTTCAGTCTTTAATGACTTGCCACTAATTTGCCATAAAACCACAATTTTATAAAAAACAGACCAAAAATGTGATGCAAAAAAGGGACACCTTTTTAATATTAACACTGTTAACTTGAGCAGCTAACTCATAGCAAGACGTTGTCCCGTTTGATTCTCAGCTAGAGCGTCTTGTGTGAAGGCATGCATGAATGGGGCGTGCCTTCATTGAAGGTTGTGCGTCAGGGCTGGTAACCCGGTACATAAAAATCCACTACCAATCATTAGCGGACCGGAGTTCTGCTGTGGCGACCCCTAACCGGGAAAAGCCGAAAGACACAAACAAACTTGAGCAGCTAACAATTTTGAGTATCTACATGCATTTCTGAAATAAAAGTAATAACTCTCATCATTACAGTTATATATAATTGTAAACCCTCCACGTTTTCTTCCAAAATTGCCATTTTGAGGAGGGATTATTAGGGGAGAGCAACATTTTGAGCCAAAATTATGGACAATGGAGAGGTTTGGATATTCCGAATTCTACAAAGCGATTTGCACATACCTCTTAATTCAGGAAATCTGGACAAGGCCAAATATATTTGGGGAACATACATACACTACTGAAAATTGCTCTTGTATAAACTTAAGACAGTTGATAGAACAGGTCTTGCATTAGGATGCATTTTTCTGAAGGTTATGACGTCTGAAACTCAATGTCTGTCATTTAGTGACTTCATTCCTAAATGATTTGCTAGAAAACCACAGATTTTATTAGGAACAAACTAAAAATAAGAAGCAAATATCTAATCATTCTGCAAAAATATGGACAACTGAGAGGTATAGTTCAACCGGGGCTGTCTGAGTTTGCTACTCACCCCCCCTCACAAAATCATGGTCGAATGGAGCCTCCCCCTGCAGCCATTCCAATGTCCTATTCCTTGGTTATTTTGCCCCATTTACCATAAACACTGTAATGTGCATACTGCTTTACTTCTGCGATGATTTAGATTTAATTTGAAAGTTTTATTTTGCATTTTACAGCACAAACCCTAATAGATATCTGTTAAACAAAGCAATGCAGTCTCACAATGAAAATAGACTTAGCATTAAAACTTCTCTGCCCTTTAAACTCACATGCATTGAAACCCACATTCAAAGAAAATACATTTTGCCAGTGGCAGATTAACTCTGGGCTGTTTTCAAAATCACAGGCCCCTTAAACATGAAACACACACATGCCCTTTGATACACCTTCCTGACTGTATTACATTATATTCCTTGTACAATACAATACAGTTGTTAGAGGGCATTTTAAATTTATTGTTTTGAACATTTTTCCAGTAAACAATGAAACAAAATGCATACACCAATGACAAAACTGCCCAATTCAGAACATTTCCATCATAAAAAGTCTGTTCAACCTTCTATACTCCACCAGTATCAGTAAATATGCACAATCTCTGAAGTAGTAAAATCCACATTAAAGAAATCTGTAACTAAGAGGTTGCTGCTAGCAAACAACTTTATATGTCATTGTTTCATCTACAAATAAAGTGCCTGTTGCCTTGAAGAATAAATTGCCTTTGTTGCATGCATTAAAAAAATGATAAGCTAGTAATACCGTAATAGGGAATGGATAGCAAACTGATAGGTTCACAGTTACTAGGTATCTTTGCCAAAGAGGACTGCAGCATCCACCCCCTTTACAATACAGTACAGTATCAGCAATGCATCTACCTACTGTGGGAGTAGAACCCACAGCCTTCAGCATCAAAAGCAAGTACACTACCTGTTGCGTTATTAACAATGCAAGCAGACTAAGCTTAAGCAACACTAAACTTTTGCTCCCCTGCAGCTCTCAGCTCCTTGAAAAATCTACTCGACACCCAGCTGTATCTCTGAACTTTGCAGCACAAGAAATCTGGAAAAAGCCAAAATTTATTGGGGGGGGGGGGACAAAAGGCCAAAAACCATGGACACATTTTAAACATTGCTTGTATAATGTTGGAAAGTTGCTAGAATAAAATGCTGCGTTACCACCGTACATTTCACTGCCACGTCTTGAACCCAGGGGACCCTGTGCAAAACAGTCAGAGCAATATACCACTACGTCAAATCAGCTGTTTTGTTAAAGAGGAAGACTGAAACTTAAATGGCTACCATTTAGTGAATTCAGTTCTCACCATAGCACAGCTGTCAACCTCTTAGCACAAAACACCTGAACAAAGCCACTAATGGGTGAATACAGCCCCCAAACATTCAGTGAATTCAGTTCTCACCACAGCTCTCAACCTCTTAGCAAAAAACACCTGGACAAAGCCAGTAATGGGGGAATAAAGCCCCCAAACATATTCAGTGAATTCAGTTCTTACCATAGCTCTCAACCTTAGCACAAAACCTGGATGAAGCCAATAACAGGGGGAATACAGTCCCAAAGATAGGGATAAATTCCAAAATATCCATCGTATACACTTAGAAAATTGCTAGAATAAAAGCTTTTGTGTTACCATGCACTTTCTGAAGAATATGAAGTCTGATATTCAAACTGAGTGTCATTTTTATTAACATTTGTTAACCAGGAAAGTCTTACTTGGAACAAAAGCTAATTTTTAGCAGAGGCCCAGGGAGAAACACTCCAGACAGACATGTTTTTGTAAGATGGAAGGAAACAAAAACAGGGAGGGCATGCCAATTCCACACAGAAGGTAAGGCACCCCAGCCAAGAATCAAACCAGAGAACATGTAGCTGTCAGGCAACAATGCTACCACTGCACCAATGCACTATTGGCTTTTCAAGGACACAAATACAGAAACCACAGATTTTATGAGGAACAAAACAAGTATGAGGGAAAAACCTACAACATTTTTACAAATGGTGGTGGGTAGGGAATTCAGGCTCTTGCCACTTGGACCTAAGGTATAGGGTTCAAGCCTTATTCTCTACCCACCACCATGTGACACCTGGGGCATTTTACACACACACACACACACACACACACACACACACACACACACACACACACACACACACACACACACACGTCCCATCTTCCATTCACACTACTCAAAAACCTACTCTGAATGTGTCTCCGTTTGTTTCAGTTCCCTTCTGAAAGTGTCCCGGTCGTCTTCCATCTGTTTCAGTTCCTGCTCACTCGCGGAGTTGCGTCCCATCTTCAGTGAAGTCCTCTAAACCGTCCCTCTCACTCGCAAATGTCCCATCTTCAGTGAAGTCCTCTAAACCGTCCCTCTCACTCGCAAATGTCCCATCTTCAGTGAAGTCCTCTAAACCGTCCCTCTCACTCGCAAATGTCCCATCTTCAGTGAAGTCCTCTAAACCGTCCCTCTCACTCGCAAATGTCCCATCTTCACTGAAGTCCTCTAAACCATCCGTTCCCGCTTGCAAATATGATGTCAGCATTTTCTGTATGTTCCCGCACTGCGCGTGATGATGTCAGCATGACTGGACTTCTTTCTTCTTAAAGAAGAACACCCTTAAAAAAAAAAAAAAAAAACATTTTTTTTTTAAATTAAAATATTAATTAGTCTGTGGATTCCAGGGGGGTGCAAGTGCACCCCCTTGCACCTGCCTGCGGGCGCTCTTGGTTGCATACCCATGCATATCACCTCAAAACTGTAGCAGTAGAAGTGGCCCAAGGTACAGTATCTGCACAATAAGCACAAACTTCCACATATAAATCTAATAGTTATGAAGCCCATATACCAAAGTGGAAGAAGAAAATATTCTCTTTCTAAATCTATTCAATATCTTCCCTTCCTTAGTCCCAAAGATCCTGTTCCAAGCTGGTGAAGATGTGGATATGGCCACAGTGTCAGACCCGAGATAGGAAAACAAATGCTTGTCAGCTTGACAAACTTTACAAAGCCTGTTTTTTGGGGAACTGAAGGTTGAGAATCAGTTGCTGCAGGCAGCATTAAATATATCCTCCAAGGATGGCACTGTTGGAGGAATGGGATTAGAATCAGGCAAATCTACTTGTAACATAGCATAATATTTATTTGCTTTTGTTGACCAGGAAAGTCCACTGGGCTGAAATAAGCCCATGTTCAGTGGAGGCCAGGGAGAAAAGGTCCATAAACAACATACAAGAAAGTAGAAATTTGTTAAACAATTACTTACAAGGAGTAGTTCATTAAACAAGTATTTACAAAGAGTAGCATGCTCCATAAATAAAGAGTTGCAAGCTCCATAAACAAATACAGGATAATAGAAATTTGTTAAAGTATTTACAAGGAGTAGAAGTTTTCAAAGAATACCAAACAAGTAACTCACTTGGGACATTGTACAACTGTATGGCTAGAAGTTATGAAAAGGAACCTTGACTCTTGGCGGGCATCCAGTGTAGCAAGAGATGGAGACAGGCGAGCTATACAATTATACAGTTTAATACTTAGACTATGTAATTAACCTCTACAATATTCTTAGATCAAGTGGGGAAAGGCTGCAAAAATTGTTGTACCATGTAGAGCAGAAGGATATAGAAGGTGCATTTCAAGTGTGGCACTTTAGATGGGGGAATAATGATTAATATAGGGATAGAAGGGGTATGTCAGGAAAATCAGGTAGAGGATCTGGAGATGGGGCATGGGCAAAGCCAATGTGATGAAAGATACTGATGTAGAGACTTCTTCTCTGGACCAAGAGGTGGAAGAGCATTACAGAGTTTAGATACAGTAAAAGAGTAGAGATACTGACCTGCAGGGTGTTTAGATCTGTTTACTTGGATAAGAGATGTATTTTCACATCTGAGATACCTGTTTGGTTGATAATGCTTATTTTTACTAGTTATTGCTTCTAGCAATTTATATATAGCACTTTTTATTGCCTGTTGCATACTTTTTACTGTATTTTATTGCTATTAACTAATCTGCACAGTTGAACTAAAATTGTCTGCCCTACAGGGCCTGATGAATAAGGTTTTTACTGTCACACTGTTTGTAAAGCGTTTTAGCTAGTTTCACTGTGTGAAAAGTATTAACTGGAAATTTCCTCTACTTAAGCACCTATTAGTTCTCATTTCCTGCCAAGGAGTGCATTATATAACTGATTTGTTTGCAGTTAAAAGCATTCTGTAGAGTCTCCTTGCTCCTTTATTTAAAAACTTTCATTTTGTGGCTCACTGCTGTTCTTCTGCTGGGATAAACATTTCTGCAGTAGTTACTGGCTAAGAGAGAGTGTAGGCTTGTGGCTGTAGTATTGTTCCCCACCCTGCTGTTATACTTGGTGGCTTTGCAGTTGCCCACCTCTACTGTAAATTTGATCTGGGACACTCCTCCCAGTCTAGTGTCATTACCTCATTCTACCTAATACAGCGAGAACATTTGAGAAGGCCAACCCACTTAGTTTCCTAAACTTGAATTATTTTCTGCTTCTTTTTTCTCCCTTTCCTTTACAAAAAAAAAAACTTTGCTAGAATCTCCCTGTGTTCTGCTCAACAAAAAAACATGATAGCTCGTTTCCTGCCTTTCCTGTAACTAGTCTAGTCCAGATACAGATTTGCTATATCCAGGCCTGTTTGTAAACTTCTGAGCTCCCCCAAGCCTTTCTGTGTTGGAGGGAAGCCTTCTAGCTTATCAGTGGGAATGGTAAGCACTAGGTAACCCACCACATAAGGAGTAGGTTCTGGCCCAGAAATTGTAGTTACTGGCTGTGCAATTTTTCCATCTCTGTCAACATTTCTAATTTAAAAGCCCGCATATGCACTTGTTTCTTTCCTGTAACTAGTCCAGTCCAGATACAAATTCTTAGTTTTAGCACTTGAATTTGCTTATTCATGCTCAGCACTTGTTCAGAACTTGTTGTAAGCACTAAATAAGCTACAAATTACTACAGCACTCAACCTTCCTCATTACCTAGAGGAAAACTGTTTTTTTACTTACTTTCCTCATTTGTCCAGAGAAAAATAGTTTTTTATTCAGGCATGTCCAAGGGTCAGCTCCCAGTATTCTCTCCTGTCTACCTGATGAATCCGGGCATCTTGGGGCAATGTAGCAATTGCCTTATGTACACAGGCAACCCTCTCCTCTTACCACCCAACCCTACAACCTGTGAGAGATACACTTATCTAGCCAAACTGGAGGCAAAGGTCTCCAACCAAGACTGAACTTGACAGTCAAGAGAAGGCAAACACTTGCATCACACCACACTCATCACATAGTCCCAGTAAACCTATACCACCAAAATCCACACATAGAAACACAAACATTTGCGGAGGCTCTCAATAATCTGCTCAAGCAACAGAGACCTACAAAGCAGAAATGCAAGCAACCTCCATCCCCCAACACAACCCAAATGACACATAGCCCACAGACTCAGTGTGCCACTCTACCACAGCCCATAAGGCAAAACAATGTACCCAACGCACTAATCATAGGTGACTCTATAGTCAGGCACACTGATGTCCCACTCACTAGGCTAAACAAGGTTACTGTCACCTGCCTGTTGGGTGCCAGAATCTGCCACATAACCCACGCATTCAGGTCACTCCACAACAAATAAAAATATGACTGTCATTGTCCATGTTGGTGTGAATGATCTGAGACGTACCTCTGTGGACTACATGAAAATAGACATGGAAGAGCTCTCTGATCTTGTAGCCCAGGAAGGTATGACCCTAGCCCTGAGTAGCATCCTGCCATTCCCAGAATGATACCACAGTAAAAGGACAAAATGATACTTCAACAATTGGCTAAGCTTCTGGTGTCACTCTAAGGGGATCCAGTATCTGCCGGGGATGACATGGTTGACGGACCACAATGCTTTGCCAGAGATGGCCTGCACCTGTTGCCTGTGGGATTCTGGATTCTGGCTAAGGCTCTTGCCACCCCTATAGTGCCTTTTTAGGCAAGGTTCAAATGACAAATTCACCACTGTAACAGGGACAGGCAAGCAAAAATTGAGGGTAATGCTACTCAATGCTAGAAGTCTAAATCTCAAAATGCACTCCCTTGAGGCACTCCTTAAAATGGAGAACATAGATATCTCTGCAGTGACTGAGACCTGGTTCAAGGCTCCAGAGAGCACCCCTGCATTACCAGGCTACAACTCATACCACACTTTTCGGCCATCTAACCTGGACTGGAACAAAGGCGGAGTTGTGTCCATATTCATTAAGGATATCCACACCTACAGGCTCAGCATAATGCATCAGAGGTTATAGGTCCATAGGTTGGTACTAGACTATAGGCCCTAGGGCCTATACAAGCCTAGCCATAACAATCCCCTGGCTATTTCTTCCCACACTATTTACATCCCTGGACCCCTGTCTAGCAGGGTGACTGATGTGATCCTGGGGTAATTTCCTATCTCCCATCAAATCATCAAGGTTCCTTTTGAAGAGGCCCAAAGAGGTGCTCTGCTTGACATGTATGGGCAGTCTATTCCAGAGTCTAGGGAGTCTCTGGGTCAGGAACCTATCCCTCCAGCATGTTTTGTTCATTGTGATGACAAGGTTTAGATCCCTGGAGCGTGTGGCTCAGGGAATGGGATTTCTTTAAGTATAGCATGTCCAACAACTCTGGGTTTGACATGGCCTTGTATGTTAAGCAGAGATCGCCTCCGAGTAGACAATATGCGACAGAGTATAGCTGGAGTTTTTTTAGATGGTCAGCATAGGGCATCTGCTTTAGGCCTGTTATTCTTTTAGTGAGGTATTTCTGTGGCCTTTCCAGTTGCTGCAGATGTCTTGAGAGGTACATACCAAATGGGGCATTGTATTCTATAATGGGTCTAATGAGGGATGAGTACAGTGGGACAATGACCTCCTTTTTTCTGGATAAAAAGCCCTTAGTGATGAGGTGTGCCATATAGGATTTCCTGACTGTTGTGGCGATGTGGTTATCAAAGGTGAGACCACTGTCCACCTGTGTTCCCAAGTCTCTTATCACACTTTTGGTGTTTAGTGTACATCCACCTATGTGGTAATTCATGGGTACATGTTTTTCCCAAAGGGGATAACTATACATTTCTTGGCATTGAGCTTGAGTCCATGGCTCTGGCACCAAGCATCTGTTTCTGTAAGGCCCTTTTGTAGAATATCCACATCATTTGGGGATTCAGTAATGGCTCCCAGTTTGCAGTCATCTGCGAACTTAGTTAGCCAGAGTCCCTTAGTGTTGGCCTGTATGTCAGAGAAGTAGATGCTAAACAAGAGCGGCCCCACGAGTGAACCCTGCAGTACTCCACTTGTCACTTATCTGGAGCTGGATTTGGAGTCTGCTACTTTTACAGTGTGGGTTCTGTCAGTAAGCCAGTTGGCAACCCATTGAGTGATGTAGGGATTAATGCCCAGCTTAGTAAGTTTATCTATGATTCCAGAGTGGGGGAGGGTGTCGACGGGCTTGGCGAGGTCCAGATAGGTTGTGTGGACTGCCCTACCCTCGTTCACAGCTCTGGAGATGGATTCAAAGAAGTCAATCAGGTTCAGGAGACAAGATCAGCCCTTCTCAAATCCAAACTGGGTGGGGTACAGTGTTTGAAGGTTGCCAATGTCTTTGTTTGTTTATAAGTTCCATGATAATACATTCCATGGCCTTGCAAATCAGGCTCATCAGATTGATGGGGCAGTAGTTTCCAAGATCCAAGGTGGATCCCCCCCTTGTGGAGTGGGTTAATTGTAGCTGTGCGCCACTCAGTGGGCACGAAGCCTGAGGTGAGGCTATGATTAAACATGACACTTGGTGCCAGTTCATATAGTACACAGCCTGGGATGTTGTCTGGTCCCATGGATGCTGTATTCTTAGCTTTGGAAAGTGCGGTTTGTACCTGAGTGGCCATTACCAGAATTTGGCAATCTTTCGGTATTGAGATGGGGTCTTTAGGGGGTGAGAAGGAGGTGAAGTTGGCACTGAATTGATCTGCCAGAATATTGTCAATATCCTTGGGAGCAATATATTTAATGCCATTCTCTTGTAGCACAGATCAGATCTGAGCATTGCCATTTAGATTCTTGACATAACTATAGAATACCTTGTGGTTGCCTTTGGAATCTTTGACAATTTTATTTTCATAATTAGCTTTAGAGGATTGTATGAGGGATCTCAGCTTCTTACTGAGGCTGGCAAGGGAGTTTTTTGCATACTGGGATTTTCCTCTTTTCTGCAACAGTTTCTTCCTTTTGTTGTAAAGTTTGTTTATGGCAGTGGACCACCAGATTGGCTTCCTTTTTTTGGAGAGTGTTTTGGTTCTATTTGGGATGGCACGATTCATGCATGAGTGGATGTGCTCATACAGTGCCTCAGTGTGGGATTCAGCAGTCAAACTTTCAGTTCCCGTCTGCATGGGTGTCATGAAGTTTGTCACTTCTGACTTGAGTAGCATGACATTGGCTTTGGAGAAGTTTTTTTACGGAGGTTTCCTTACTGGGGGGGGGGGGGTGGAGGAGGGATGTGGATGTCAAGGGTGATTAGCTTATGGTCAGACCTGACCAACAAGGGGGTGACCATAGGTGTGGAACATCGATTTCCCACGTTGGTAATGACTAGGTCTAGAATATTGGAGCCCCTGGTGGGACTATGATTAGTTGACCCAGGGCACTGGAATTTATGAATTCCAATAACCGTTGGGCAAAGGTGCTGGTACACAAGTAGTTTTCAAAGTTAATGGCAGGGTAGTTGAAATCACCCAGTATTAGGGTGTTTGTTGTATCTTAATATTTTCCAGTATGTTTAGAAAGGTGTGGTGAGAATCTTGGGGCATGGTGAGGGATCTGTAACAAACTACAATTTGGATTGCAGCCTTACTAGTGTTAGTTGCACCTGGAGAATTTCAGACACATTGTGTTGGGCAACTAACCTGGTGGTGTGAATATCCTTGGTGAATATGGACACTCCTCCACCTTTAGTGTTTCAGTCCTGGTTTCGTGACCGAAAAGTGTGGTAAGAGTTGTAGCCTGGTATTGCAGGGGTGCTCTCTGGAGCATTGAACCAGATCTCAGTTACTGCACAGATTATCAATGTTCTCCATTTTTAGCAGTGCCTTGAGAGTGCATTTTGAGGTTTAGACTTCTAGCATTGAGTAGCATTTCCTTCAGATTTTGCATGCTTGTACCGGTTACAGTGGTGGTTTTGTCCTTTGAACTTTGCCTAAAAAAGGCACTATATCCAAGTGCAACTAACTCTGGGCAAAACTGCATTCCAAATTGTAGCTTATAACAGATCCCCCACCATGCCCCAGGATTCCCACTCCTGTTTTCTTGATATACTGGAAAATATTAGGGTTCAACCAAATGCCATAATAATGGACAATTTCAACTACCCCATCATTAACTGGGAAAACTAGTCATGCACCAACTCCTTTGCTCAATGCTTTCTGGAATTCATAAATTCCAATACCCTGGATCAGCATATCCACAGCCCCACCAGGGACAATAATATCCTAGACCTAGTCATTACCAACCTGAGTGACTGATATTCCACACCTGAAGTCAACTCCTCATTGGTCAGATCTGACCATAAGCTAATCACCCTATATATCCACATCCTGCCCCCACTCCCCATTAAGGAAACCATGATAAAAATTTTCTCCAAAGCCAACTTCATGCTTCTTAAGACAGAAGTGGTGAACTTCATGACACCCATGCAGATGGACAATACAGTTACGACTGCTGAATCCTACACAAATGCACTCTATAAGCACTTACGAGTGCATGGATCGTGCTATCCCAAACAGAACCAAGACACTATCCTCCAAAAAAGGAAGCCAATCTGGTGGTTCCCTGCCATAAACAAGCTCTACAACAGAAGAAACTGTTGCAAAAGAGTAAAATCCCATGAGTGGAGGAGCTCCCTGGTTAGCCTCAGTAAGAAGCAGAGATCCCTTATAAGATCCTTCAAAGCTAGCTATGAAAACAGAATTACTACAGATTCCAAGGACAACCACAAAGCATTCTATAGCTATGTCAAGAATCTCAATGGCAACACCCAGATCTGCTCTGAGTTACAACACAACGGCATGAAAATTACAGAACCAACTGATATTGCCAACATCCTAGCAGATAGGTTCAGTGCTAACTTTACCCCCACCCCCTAAAGGGCCCATATCTATACTGGAAGAATGTAGAGTCCCTGTAATCACCACTACACAGGTTAAAGCTGCACTTTAAAGCCAAAAACATAGCATCCATGGGACCGGACAACATCCCCAGCTGCATTTTGCATAAACTTCAGAACGAACTGGCTCCCCACCTAACCACCACGTTGAATCATAGCCTCACATTAGGCTTTGTGCCCAATGAATGGCGCACAGCAACAGTTATCCCACTCCACAAAGGGTGAGCCACCACTGATCCCGGAAACTATCACCCTATTATCCTGACAATCCTAGTCTGCAAGGCCATGGAATGTATCATGGAACTCAAAGACATTGGTAACCTCCAAACTCTAGACACCATCCAGTTCGGGTCTGTGAAAGGCAGATCATGCCTCCTGAACCTGATCGGCTTCGAGGCAGTCACCAAAGCCGTAGACTAGGGTAAGGTGGTTCACACAGCCTATCTTGACCTCGCCAAGGCCTTTGACCCCATCCACTATTCTGGAATTATAGCTAAACTCACTAAACTAGGTATAAATCCCTAGGTCACAAGATGGGTTGCCAACTGGCTCACTGACAGAAACCACACTGTAAAAGTTGTAGACTCCAAATCAGACTTCAAACCAGTGACAAGTGGAGCACCACAGGGTTCAGTCCTGGGACCTCTCCTGTTTGGTATCTACTTCTCTGAAGTACAGGCTAACACAGAAGGCCTTTGGCTAATGAAGTTCACAGATGACTGCAAACTAAGAGCCATAGTTGAATCCCCAAATGATGTGGACATCCTACAGAAGGGCCTCACTGAGACAGATGCCTGGTGTCAGAGCCATAGCCTCAAGCTCAATGCCAAAAAGTGCATTGTCATCCCCTTTGGTAAAAACTCTGTACCCATGAACTACCACATAGGCGGCAGTCTACTTATCTCCAAATGTGTGATTAGAGACCTTGGGACTCAGGTGGACAGTAGTCTCTCCTTTGAGAATTACATCACCACAGTAGTCAGGAAATCCTACATGGCACACCTCATCACAAAAGGGTTCTCATCCAGGAGAAAAAAAAAAAAAAAAGAGGTAATTGTTCCCCTGTACTAGACACTCATTAGACCCATTAGAGTACAACTCCCCTTTTGGAATGTACCTTAAGACATCTGTAGCAGCTGGAAAGGCCCACAGAAGTACCTCACAAAGAGGATTACTGGCCTCCAACAGATGCCCTACACTGACCGTCTCAAAAAAACTCCAGCTTTACTCTGTAGCATATCACCTACTCTGAGGTGATCTCTGCCTAACATATAAAGCTATGTCAAACCCAGAGCTGTTGGACAGGCTACATCTAAAGAAATCCCAACCCCTCCGAGCTACACTCTCTAGGGACCTAAACCTTGTCACTATAATAAATAGGACATGCTGGAGGGAATAGCTTCCTGTCCCAGTGACTTCTCATACTCTGGAACAAGCTACCCATCTATGTCAAGCCAAGTTCCTCATTAGCACTTTTCAAGAAAAATCTTGAGTGGATGGGAAATAGGAAATACACTCCAGGAATCACTTCTGTGGCTCTTCTCGACATGGGTACAGGAAAATAACTTTCTTTGGTGGCATAAGCCAGGGAACTTTGTTGGCTAGGCTCTTGGGTTGATAGCCAAGTACCTACCTATGAAAAGGGAGGCAAGGGTTGGGCATTCGAGAGGTTTATAGATAATTGTATGGGCAGTAGATAGTTGTATTTGTGTGAGATGTTGTGGGAGTTCTAACCATTTCAAGGATTGTAATGAACAGCAGTGATGGGAAGTATATTTTGCACTAGTCACAAACTTAGCAATTTTGTTTTAGCAGGTGTTCAACTTAGTTTTAAGGAGGACTGCATATTTGTTAGAATGGAGGCACCATAGAGAAGTGAGGAGAGGAGAAATGTTTGGGCAAGAGTTTTTTTTAGTGGAGTAGTTTAAAAATGGTGCGTGTCTATAAAGGGTGCCAAGTTTTTGGTGATTTTAATTGTTGTGGAGGTGTAGGTCAAATGTTAAATTATCATCAATAGTGATGCAGAGTAGTTTGGTGTGACGGACTACCTCTATGGTTGTTTCGTTAGAAGAATAAATGATAAATTCTGATTTATTAAGAGTGGTGTTTTTTTTGGGTGTAAAGAGCAGCAGTTTGGTTTTGTTTTATTAGTCCTCCAAATTTCAGTAGTGGAGAAAGCATTTTGGGTCATTGTCAGGAGTTCTGTTTCCTGAGGTGCCGGAACAAATAATTGTAGAATCATCTGCATATTGTACTACAGTTCCATGTGTGAGAGTAAAGTGAACGTCATTAATGAGGATACTGAAGAAAAGAGGTCTTAAGATGGACCCTTGGGGAAATCTGGGGAAAGTAGGGAAAAAAGGTGAGAGGGAGTGTAGCCATTTAGTAGACTGCTGTCTTTTTGTAAGGTAGTCGGTAAATCAGTTAAGGACAGGAGTGAATATGCCAAGGTGTGAGAGCTTAGAGAGGAGGAGAGAATGGGAGATGGTGTCAAAGGCCTTAGAGAGATTGAAGAAAAGTGCAGAGACAATTTTAGCATCCTGGCAATTGTGGTTAACTGTGTTCAAGAAGAATAGGAGAGCAGTTAGGGTACTGTGTCCAGGCTGAAAGCCATGTTGGGTGGTGGAAAGGAGTTGATTTTGCAATAGACAGTTCATTAGTTGGGTTTGAATACATTTTTCCATTATTTTAGAGATGGGGGATAATATAACTATGGGGGGATAGTTAGAGATTTCTGTATTGTTGCCACCTTTGTGTAAGGGAATGATGTAGGCTTTTTTCCAGATAGAGGGTACGTGGGATTCGTGCATAGATCTGTTTATAAGAATACTGATGGGGTAGCTGATACAAGTATTCTGGAGGCAGATTGTCTGGGGCAGTACTACCGGGTTTAAGTTTTAGCAGGCGCTTGGTTATAGTGGAAGTAGGAATAGGAGAGAAAGAAATGCTGGGTTGAGGAAATTGCTGGGGAATGATGAGTTGGTATTGGGTTGTACTTGTGGCTAGTTTGAGGAAAGATGGCAGCTAGTTTGGATATAGTCTCTATAAAATAAAATAAAAAAGAGTTGAAAAGTGCTGGAGTTTTGTCAGGATTTGGGTAAGGATTACTCTTGTTGCCAGGATTTACTAGTTTAGAGACTGAGTTCCAAAATGTTTTTGGGTTGTGGTTACAGTCATTTTGGAGACAGAGGTAATATTGTTTTTTATCTTTAATGACTAGACGTTTTACTTGATTGCAGAGCTGTTTCAATAACTGGAGTTTTATGGGGTTTACTTTTCTGCCATTTTTTCCATATTCCATCTCTGGGTGTCAATTTTTTGGCATCGCTAGATAGCCAGATTGCATGATTTGTTTTTATCCTCTTGTTTCGGAAAGGGGACATTCTA
The DNA here is from genome assembly GCF_019279795.1 of Protopterus annectens. NCBI lineage: Eukaryota > Metazoa > Chordata > Ceratodontiformes > Protopteridae > Protopterus > Protopterus annectens. The sequence continues at coordinate 672,518,299 of NC_056749.1, read as the reverse complement.
TTGATTCAGTTTATGAATACTAAATTGAAAAATTAACAGCTTCAAAGGGTAAAGATTTTAGTATGCTCCAATTAATTCCTTTCAGAGTTTCATTGAAGGTTACTGGGTCGAAGTTAGCAAGACTTCTGGTGGGTCTGTATTGAAGATGCAGAGTTGTGGAGGTATTGTGTGTTATGTAGGCAGGATAATGGTCACTGATATTACAGGGCAGAGTTCGTGCAGAGGAAATTTTGCTGGGGTCAGATACTAAAATCCAGTCACGAATGGAGCCATTGTTGTAATTGTTTCTTGGGCCGGGTTATACTAGTAATAAGTTGGGTAAAGTTATAGAGATGGACAGATAAATTTGGAGAAGGGGTAATGTGATCTAGCCAGTTTATGTTTAACATTGCCTATAATTATTGTTTCATTGTGGATACTGTTGGCAGTCCAGGCTAAGATTTCTTCTAATATAGGATTATCATTACCTGGTCTTTCGGCCCATAGCCATTCTCTCCCCAATCTCTAAAATACTAGAAAAATGTGCTCATACTCAACTTCTCAACCACTTAATTAACAACAAGCTGCTTACCCCAACCCAACATGGCTTTAGACCTGGCCATAGCACAAACACAGCTCTCATTTCCTTTGTAGATAAAGTTAATCGAGCATGTGATACTGGTCAGATCATCTCTTCACTCTTCCTTGACCTTTCAAAGGCATTTGATACCATTTCTCATCCCATTTTGCTCTCTAAACTCAATGATCTAGGTGTCTCACCCTCAACCCTGAAATGGTTCTTTAGCTATCTCTGACAGATACCAGTCAACCAAATGGCTACAATCCTTCAACACCTTCCTAAATGTCTTCACAGATGTTCCCCAAGGCTCCATATTGGGCCCCCTTCTATTCAACTTATTCATCAACAACTTCCATAACTCACTATCCCATGCAGACGTAATACAATATGCAGATGACTTGACAATCATTTGCACTGCTGAAACCCCTTCTGAACAACTTCTACCAACACAAAATGCCTTCACATCCACTGAAAAATGGATGTAAAGAAATCACCTCGCTCTCAACCCAAACAAGACCAAGCTGATCCTATTCACTCCCAAAAAAACAACCCCTCTAAACAGGGCTGAATTCTCTATCCACTCCCAAAATAACACTACCATAGAAGTAGTCTCCAATACTAAACTGCTAGGAGACACTATTGATGAATTCGATCTCCACATACTCAACATTAAAAAAACTCACAAGAAACTAGGCACCCTCTATAGACATAGTATTACCTCAATAATAATACTAAAAAGACTCTAGCCTCAGCCTATCTTCTCCCATCCCTCCTATATGGTGCCCCCATCCTCACAAACCTACACTCTTCACTTAAAACTATTGTAGCATATATCAAGCTTAATGTAGCCAGATTTGCAACAAATGCTAGATCCTCTTATCACTGTTGCTCTCTGCATCAACTTAACTGGCTAGAACTCCCACTCCATCTCAACTACCTCCATTTAACTACAGCTCATAAAATAATATGTAGACCAAAAGCCTGCCCATCTCTCCTCCATATTAACTCTATCATCCAAACAGACCCCTTAGATCAGAAAACAAAATACTACTGAAGGTTGAAAAACCCCAACTCCCAGCTGGTCAAATGTTCCATTCCTTCACTACCTCCAAACTTTGGAATAACCTCCCTACCTCAATAACCTCCATCCCAACCCCTGCTCTCTTTAAAAAAAAATCCCTTAAGACAACACCTCTCTTCCTGCTGGTTATGCCCATGCCAAAAATAACATCAGTTTCTTCCTGTTTTGCCCCTCTTATCACTCCCGCGTATTAGAGGCAAATATGTAGTCAACATAACTAGTTCTACTGCCTTACCTGATATTGTTGCTCTACTACACTTTTGCAAGTATTAATACTTGTATATATGAATTGTTTCCCTCCACTACACTTGTGCGAATGTTAATACTTGTATATATGAAATGTTTGCCTCCTCTTCATGTAACTACTATGGCCTAAATATGACTGTAAGTACTTGTCAAGGTTGTTTCTATACTACCATAAAAATTTATGTTTAATTCTTTGAATCTGCCAAAGAAATTCTACATTTATATTTGTTTAAAAATGTAAACTTTACTTATATGGAACTTTTCTTCCCGGGCCTCCACTGAAAATGGGCTCATGTTGGCCCAGTGGACTTTCCTGGTAAACAAATGCAATAAATAAATAAATGTATATGACTACCAAGCAAAGGCTTTTGAAGTTGTTCAGTTTTAGATGTACTATGATGAGCTCAGCTACAGAGAACTGAGGAACAGAGTTTGAGTAGTGGACAAAGGTGAAAGAGTTAGGGTAGAGGAGTGCAACTCCTCCCCTTTTTTGTGAGGAGTATCTGATCTTAAAACAGGAGAAACCTGGAGGGAGGAATTCAGAGTCTTAATGCATGGCTTTAGCCATGTCTCAGTTACAGCAATTGTATCAGGTTTTGAGTCCTCACTTTAGAGGGAACACTGATTTGTTCCCATAGTACACCTCATACATTCTGGCTATAGTCTGAGAAAAGGAAAATTCCTCCAAAGGAAAATGCAAAAACAAAGGTAGTCAATGCTGCTCAAAGGTCCAGTTCCGGAAAACAACCAAGAATAAAATAGACAAGGTAAGACCACCAAGACTCCAAAATCCAGTTTATTCCAAATGGTAAAAACAAGTAGATAAGTGCTTTCACATGGAATAACTATGCTTCATCAGATCTTAATATACAGTAAAAGCACTCAGTTTAAATACTGTATCACATAACCACTAAAATCAATTAATAAAATAAAAGACTCAATGAGCAACTCATTAGGCAATTATTATGCAGTTAATTATTTAAAGGAATGTGCCTCTAGTTCAGGCCTGATACTCACATAGCTGTTTAATCCTGGGCATATATGTGCTCATAACCTAAATATCCATTTGAGTTCAACGCATTCAAGATTATTATCTTTATTACCCCCTCTTGGATTCTCATATACCAGTTGCAGTGCCCTAAAACTAAAGTTGTGTAGTAAATTCAGTAATATGTTTAGCTAGGGCATTCTGCACGTTACTATTTTTAATATCATATAAATGATTATATTTAGTCTTTTAGGCTTCTGGAAGTCTTGCCAACATAAAAACATTCACAGCAATTACAGTTGGCTAAATACACTAGATTACTGGTATCACATTTGGCATGGAACCTGGGGTAAAATTCAAAATTCAATGTAGGATGGTTATAAACCTAGATCACAGTTATAACTTTGCACATATTACATCGTTTACAAGGAAAAGTACCAGGTCTCAAACCCTGATCTTGCTTGGCACGTTGAATTTTATCCTTAAACAATTGTTTCAAATTATTTTTGTATATAAAACTCTGTGTATTTCCTACTATGTTAGCTGTAACCGGATCTATAGTTAAAACTTGCTAGTTACGTCTGATAATATCAGACATAATATCATTATTATATTTAGTGGTGAAACAAACTTTCCTTTATGTTGTTTAATACTCCTAGATTGGAGTAATGGATTTACAGATCCAGCCTCTACTGGCATTTTATCCTCAAAAACAATATTTCTCATTCTATCAAATAATGTTATTATAGCCCCTATCTACAAACAGTTGTTCTAAGGTGTCAGTTTCTGTGTTTAGATCTATTTCCTACTTACAGATCCTCCTCATCCTGTGATACTGTCTTTTTACTACGTTTGGGAAAATGAACCTGGGGTGCATACTGCTAAAATCCAGCAGGTCATTTCTCCAACATGGTTTACGAAATAAACTAGTCATAATCATCCCAGTTTCATCCCTATATACAGTCACATCTACAAATTCAACTTTCTGCAATGATGATGTCATAGTAAGCTTGAAGAAAAATCAGTCGTAGAATCTAAGTTATAAAATCGGATAAACAAGAAAGTTTACCATCCCACAGCAAAAAAAAAGAAAATGTAGTCTACAAACCATCTATACAACTTGATATGTGGACAATAGATGCTGTTAAATAGATGCATATTCTCCCAGTGATATACAACCAAATTTGCATAGGAATTCACACATGGGGTGCCCATAACGACACTCCATTATTGCAAATACATATTGTTCTCAAATGTAAACACATTAGAAAGAACTAGATCCAGTAACGTACAAATTAATACGACTTCATTGCTCTCCATTAAATGAATACTGTTTAAAACCTCTCTAATAGCATCCAAGCCATATTTATTTGGTATAGAAGTAAACAAACTTTTTATGTCTAACGTAACCATTATACATTCATGGGAGGTGCATTCCTATCTATAGTTATCTAAATCATTTAAGAACCAAGTAGTATCCTTTAAAATCATCGGTATTCTCTCAACCAAGGGTGCTAATTTCTTTTCTATGTATATAGACCGTTTCAGTTACCCACAACTATAGGTCTCATAGGTGGTGGATGTAGGGACGTGTGTGCTTTTGCTAGCCCTTTAACACATGGAACAAGTGGATGTCGTATCTGAAAAGAACAATAAAGGTTATTATCTATCTGCAGACTCATCGAAAGATCACAAAGGGTGTCCAAAGGAAGATGCGAGACTCAAGCTTCCTCTAAATTACAGACTGGGCTTTTGAGTCTGAAACAGAAGTCCTGTCCCAGTCTATGACAGGATCTTTTGAAATGTCTTCTTCATGAATATCAGTACTTGACTTCTTTTACGGGTAATGTATTCTGAGTACCAGGATTAACAGCCTGTAACAACTTTTCAACTAAGGTAAGAATCATCTGTTCTAATAGATACTATGCCTTCAGATTAACAATGTTTAACCTTTTGTTTTTTTCATTACAGGCATCCTTGATAACCGACTTGGAGAAGGTACTTCTACTCCATAAAGAGGTCTTTCCCCAGCTGCATCGAGCAGCATCCCCTGGTGTGTCATCCTGGGCCAGAAAACAAATCTCCCTTGCCTGGTTTATACACTGGAACACCCAAAGACATCATTACTGACCCCCAGTTCATGATGCCTTAAAGGACTACTCCAGAAGAACCCTGAGTTGTAAGCACATGGTCCGAGAAATGACTAATGGCCACTGCAGAGTCACCCACGATTGGATGAGGCATTGACTGAGCCAGTGGAGTTGACAAGGGCTCTTTGGCAACTTTTTTTTTTTCTTTCTAGATAGAGAGGGAGATAGCCAGCAGGAAGAGGACAAGTGTCCATGCTGTGACCAAGGAGGATGCTTCCGATGCAGTAAGCTTCGTTGGAATGAGTTGGTCTGAAGGTAAGTTCAGAAACAGTGTTCACAAGCAGCACATGTACACTCTCACATGTGCAGTCTCCCAAACACAGTAATGCATAAGCAGCAAACTAAATTTCTGTCAGAAATCCCTTGACCTAAAAATTCAGTTTGACAGAAAAAAAAATGTCAGGTAAGTTGCCATATGGTGAACTCACCCCAAAGTAGTTCCTGCCTAAATAAACTACGTCCCTACATTAAACATTTTCATATAAAATGTAAAGTTTACACAAGCATTTCGTTTTTGCACTAAAATAGCCCCCCAAATTAGCCAAAGCAAAAGACATCAGCTCCTGACAGGAATCCGCATTCAGAGTGATAGTGTAGGAAGGAGTCAGAGCTTTTAGAAGTTGATCAGTTGTTGTGTCTTGGGTGAAACACAACCTATATAGTCTAAAGACTACTGCAACATTGGGAATAATGAACATCTTATTTATCTTATGATGCGTTTCTCCCTCAGCCTCAGTCCTCCACTGAAAATGGTTTCTCATGCCCAGATGGAATATCCAGTAAACAAAATTAAAATAAATGAAAAAGTTCAAAAGCAGGAAGTAAGAGAATTTATCTTAAGAAAGAGGATTTTTTCAAAGATAAATTTGGGAAAATTAAACTGATATTACTTAACAAAGACATAGCTGGAATGACAGTAAGTCTGCAACCTTATATAGTGTCCCAGAGTCACAAAAACATTTAATAAGAGATGAAGTTTGAGAGATGCTCAAACTAAGAGTCACAAAGTGAATGAAGTAGCCAGACAGTGCTAGTTAGTAAATGTGATGAAAGTATTTCATTCTGTAACTACTTTATATGACTAAAAAGCATCAGGGTTTGATACTTATCCTGTGCCCAAAATTGGAGAGTTGACAGGGAACCTAGGAAAGGCTAGATACTTAAAATGAGACCTGATGAAGGGATATTGGTAGGTACCACTCACCCCTGCCAAAGAAAAAACTGCCGTTGATGGTCTGTTTCAGTACACAGTATTACAATTTGACCTAAGTGCAGCTCCAGCTACCTTTCAGAGGCTGATGGGTAAAATACTGAAGTCTCACTCCCAACATGCTGCTGCATACCTGATGACATGGCCATGCATTTAGAGGAGTGGGAATCTCACTTACCAGGTATGTAGGCTGCATCAGAATTCATAAGACAGGCAGGCTTGACTGTAAAGGCAAACAAAAATAAAGTGCATGTGGTGAAAGCCAAGTACTTATGTTAACTTATAGGAAGATGGGTGGAAATGCCCAGACTAGAAAAAATAGACAATAAAAGCCAGCCTGTTCCCTGCACTAAAAGGAGAAGGCTGTACATGGACTAGTTAGGTCCTACAGAACATTTGTGCCTAACTTTACAATTATTGATGATCCTTTGACAGATTTCACTTAGGAGAAAGGTTCTATCAATTTGCAATCATGTCCTGACACAGATATAGCATTTAATAAAAAACTAAAAATGATCTGATGTGACTGCTGGTTTTACTAAAACATTTCCTCTATATATTGATGTATGGAGGCAGTGCTTTTCCGTGACATTCTAGATTAAGAGTACCCTCTGTGCAATATCAGAAAGATATTAAGCAATGTGGAAAGGAGATATTTTGCCAAAGAGTATTTAGCAATCAGGAAGGGCATCTGCTCCTTGAAGTACTATTTACTGTGTGAACATGTCAGCTTTGCAACTTACCATGTCCCTCTTTGGTCAGTGAGTGAGCAGATAGATAGCAATAGCTATCTAATTGCAATATAGCTGTGCTGGTGGGCAGTATCCCTGCAACCCATTCTGTTCAGAGTGTCTCACAGACCTAGACTAGCAATCAGAATGCTAGTGGGTTGTTGAAGTTATACAAGCCATTATACTGAACCCAGATCCCATGGTTTTATGCTTGGAGGGGGGTTGGCTGTAACACATTGTGTGCAGTAAATCTGTACTGTGCTTTAAAGTGCAAGGCAAGTGACTGCTGTGTGGGAATGTTTTCTAAATATAGGACATGTATTAGTATTTGCTAGTACATTTCCAATTACTGTGGCATATGAGAAGATATCCTGCAAGAAGACAACATGAAGTTAGTTCAAGCAATGTATCAGCAAAGAGGTAAGCAGAAGCTGGCAGGAAGGCCCTGTAGGCTTGTAGTACAAAAGTACAGTTGAGGCCTGATGTAGAGTTGTACCTGGTAAAGTTACTTGTAACCCAGTGCTTGAATTTGTTGCTACAAAAGGTCTTCAGCCTATGAGTTTGGTTTTAAGTATAGACCAATGCTGAAAGGGCTAAATTAACTGCGTATCTGTGCTAGAGAAAATCTTGAAGGTACTGTTCCTGTTTATTTTAAGAGTTAAGTAAGCTGATGATTCTAATTCCCTTAGGCCTGAAAATATCAAACGTGCAGTTTTAAATAACTACCACTTCTCGTACTTTGTTGGATTTTAATTTTAGGGCAGCTGATTGATTGGCATGTTTTTTGTGAGAAAACCAGGAAAAACCCAAGCAATCATGGTAGGTCATGTAAGTTCCACATAGAGAGTGACCAGAGATCAAGACTGAACTCCACACCCTGGTGGTGACCTGAAGAAATCTTAAGCTCGGAGGCACTGAGAGCAGAAAACATAAGTGGCAGTGTACAAGTGATGAGTACTGAGAATGTACAATTTGCATAAATTACATATACTTAATTAGTATTTTTAAGTAATTACTATATATATTAAATGTGTACTGAGAACATACACTTTTGTGGGTTCTGATGTACATTTAGATGTAACCCATATAGTGATTCATGTTTTGAAGGGAGGGACTTTATTATAATCATCCTTATGTAGTTTGCCAGCATGCATGTAAAAGATCACTTAGCTATATTGCAATTACTTATGATATTCATTGTGGGGTACACTAAATTAAGACCTTTTACAAAACAGTAAAATGGCATATACCCTCTGTATATATACTTCAGAGACATTACCTTTTACGGAATTATATAGAAATATACTATCCACTTCAAAAAATGCACAAATGTAACCATTTTTTTTTAAAATTTTCCTGCCCGTGAAAGTCCTATATGTACACATCTGCCTTTGCCACATATTTTGATTTCCAAAACATAAATATAAATAACAGAAACAATGTTAATAGTTATGTCTGCAGAATGATTAGCCAGTGTGAATTACAATACTTGTAGGAGATATTATTTATCTCTGAGTACATGAACAGTTAATAAAAATAATTTTCTAGAAACCACATCATATAAATTAGATAGGGATCAAATCCTTGGCAGGATATCATTATTTATCTCAGAGTACATGTGGCACTAATAAAAAAAACAGTGTCACGTGTGACGATGTTACCATCGGTAATAGTTAATACTAAACTATTAGTCTGCAGACTGTTACAAACCTAGCCAATAACCAGAGGTCAGAATCAAACCCCGTACCTTGTATCTGTGAGGTTAAGACCTTAATAATTAAGCCAACCCTCCCCCTTGTTTTCTTGCTTATTGGACGACCATGGCAGAACTCTAAACTACAATCTTCTGATCTGAAGTCAGACGCTTTATTATCAGGCTGCAAGGCCAACCCTAAAATGCATCGAAGCTTCCTTGACCAGGAATCTACTGCTACTTTAGCTGCAGGGGAAAGAGTACAATATGATGCATCATCACAAGTATTAGCACTTCAGTGTAGGCATCTGGAGGAAGTAAAGATAGAGGTTCAAATCCAAGATGGAGGCTGCAGGGGATATCTAGGTCGGGGTCTGTAGCATTGCCTCAGGTCAATGCTGGAGAGGCAGGAGAAGGTAGAGAGATTGGAAGATAAATGTACTGAACAAAACCTCTTATACATTCATGAAGCAGCCTCACATCCCCTGGAAGTTGCCAACTCCCCCTTGACTAGCCAATGGTTGACATGTACCTACTTGTGTGTGACAATAAAAGCTGTATGAGGAATTAATTCCATCAATTGCCTTGAGGTGTACACAGTGATTTATTCACACTTGAGCATTCAGTATGACAGTGCCCAGGCTTAAAACATGGAACAGTTGTCTGAATCCTAGAAAGTTTCGTGGTGACATTTTCAAAGGGTCTAGCCCTTAGGCCTCTCCTAGATCATATGAGTCGGTGTCTAAAGCCTTTCTACTCCTCTTGTACCAGCTGGATTTCTGCTGTTTGCCTAAACATTAGGTGTGCATGCACTGTTTGATGTTTGGTAGGGCTTGACCTAGTGTCAGCTATTTAGGAAACACAGTTTAATACCAGCACCAGATCTTGCATTGATATCTCAGAAGTCAGGATGCTACCATCATCATGTGCTTTGCTTGTGTCATTTCTCCATAAAGCACAAGGTACCCAATGATCTTCCATAATCATGTGCTCTTGGGGAAGCTAGGCAGGAGTACAGGAGTCTCTCCATTCAACCTCAGTTTCTAGGGGAAAGAATTTCAGGAATTCTGACATCATAGTCTGATATTTACAAGGATAATGACCCCTCTCTTACCTACATTTCATAAACAGATGACTTTTTTTTTTGGGAGAGGACCAGGGTCAAGTAGTATACCATAGACTAGTGTATATGTATTTTGAATTCTTCCTAGAAAGGTCTTATACATGAGAAGGAGGAACCATGGACAATCCTCTCATTGATCCTGCCAAACAGGTGCCATATATGCAACCTGGAATGATCGGATTCAGGTCCATGTGGTCTACAAATGCAGATGCCATCTAAAGACTCCCAAAAGGTGGAGTGGCATCCTTAGTAAACAAATCAGGGAATATTACTATGTGATTTCTACAGCTCAGTACACAACCCAAAAACACAGCACCTTTTCATCTTGATTTTAAAAGGGTAAGCAAGAGTGCTCTACTCTCACATTGGTACTGACATCCCTTAATTATCTAAATCACCCGTCTAGGTTCCACCCTTTCTCCCTGAATATGGGATCAAACAGTATCTGGAAACCACTCCTGCCACAGCTTTCAAATTGTAACTGACTGTGTTAAACCTATGGCTAAGGAGACAGACTCTGCAGGAAAGTATGCCCAAGGCTGTTCTTTAGGGATGAGATCCAGCAGATTATCCTGGACTCCACTGTTTGGGACAATATCCACTTTGGACAGGCATACGAGGGCCTAGATGATGGCATCCAAAAAAAGGAACAAGGATTGACCACCATGAATGGCCTTTAAAACATAATTCATATTCTTTTAGTCTACCCCAAATCTGTATGAATACACCTATCACATTTATGACAGCTGTCAGGTACCAGGCAGTTTTGTCTCCCCATTGCCTGCTAATTGTTGGAATAGGACAGTTGACTAGCTTAATAGTCAATGTCCTGAGAACTAAGTAAGATCATGTTTGATAGGCCAGTTCTCTGAGCTTGCTCCATCTTGATGAGACATAACCACAGACTACTGCTGGTGCCAGACATGGACACAGATGACCGAAGTTTAGAATGGATTCTATTTGGCACATTAATGTTAAAGGTCCTCACTAGTTTGCTCAGGAAGTCTTAGTAGAAAGTGATGCAATCTGGACTCTAACTTGAGCCAAAGCTACAGAAGCTCTACAGGAGACTGAGCTATGGGTGGTCCCTCATTAGGATGGTCCAGTTTTAACAGCTCTGTTCAGGACTCCTTGGTACAACTTCTAAGGTTGCATGGCTTGGAAGTCTCTCTCTGTTATTGTTTCAACAAAATGCCTTTGTGGGGCAGAACTGGATATTCCTTAGTGCTGGTCACTTCAGACTGTGGACAGGGAGTGAAAATGAAGACCTTAGCAGCCTGGATAAGGATGCTACTAAACGTAGAAGCTCAAAACCAGCTGCACACCCTGGGCTTTAAGGTAGCCACAATGTTTAGTTCCAATCATACATCTGAAGAGGAGAGAGTTACTGCAGAAGTTGCATTCCAAGTTATGCAAAGAGAACACTGAATGATATGGCTTCACTTGTGTCCAGAAAGTACAGGACATCTTCAGACTCTACTTCTAGCTACATATTTGTCATAAGGTCACTACCTGGGTAGTTTGTGGCAACTAGGAAAGACCAAGACAGAAGAATGCATAATTCTAAAGTATTCATCTGAAGATCGAGAATGCAGTGATCTTCTAAAACCTTCTCGCAGAGTCAGACCCTTACTACTGGGTCTAGCATGGTGGATGATTTACACCAGTCTGACTGTGGGCCTTTCGCTCCTGTAGCAGAATAACCTGAAATGTCCATTAATAAAGTCTGCACTAAAGCTGAGCAGTTTGTGGGAAAACAATGTCGGTTTCATTTATTTTTGATAAATGGTTCTTAGAATGTTATCCTAGACACATTAAATTATAAATATCTTACTTTTAAATATCATTTTCAGTCTGTTTATAAATGTTGTTGCATACTCATTAGGTGTTAATGAGTATACCAGTTACTGTTTTACCAGTCAGGAATCCTAGTAGTAGCTTTAGAGAAAGATTCCTTGAAGTTCTGCTGGAATCCTCTACTGACTTACAAATTGGTAAGGATTAGGAGTTTCACTTGGCCTGTGGCAATCCTTTGTTGACCACCCTCTGTTCTTGTTGTCTCTTTTCTAAGATTTAGCATACCTACTTGCACAAGTCTTTGTGGTTTGTGTGTGGTATACACAGTACTAAGGAGACAGCTTAGCTTGTTCGATTCATCTTGCTGTCTGGCGAACTTCTCATGCAGTACGTCAGGATAAAATAATAAGCTATGACGTGCATATATAACACTAATACAGTGCTACATCCTGGCCTAGAAGTATACTGTTGCATTATTGCCATCGTTTAACAAGATGGCACATAAAAGGTTATATTTGTATTTCCAAGCCCCCACCCCCACCCTACTGCACCTCCCCATCTTCAGAAGGAGCATTATCTCCGAATGCGTGTCTTTTGATTGTGGAAGACCTATTTAAAACAAGACTTTTCACAGTCTTAAGCCACTGACACAGAATAGTACCTGCCACTAAATGCTACCACAACCCTTCAACCTTGGCACAAGACATGCTCAACTTCCAGATGGGCTGCACATACCATGACAGCCATTTTCTCATGCTTTTACTGTTTTTTTTTTGTTTTTTTTTAACAAATTAAACAAACTTACCCCAAAGGAAGTAAAAACCCTAGTCAGTATCAGATAGCTAAACGTGGAATAGCCATCTTGCTTCCTTGGTTTTGAAAATGAGAGAAGATGTGGAAGAGAACTGTTTACCATAGTGATTTGAGCCATGTTTCATTTACTGAACCCATCCATGGTTTCCATACACATGCTTACAGTGAATTATTGGGGGAAACCTGTACCATAATGAAACATCATGCATGCTGCCAAGACTACCATTGTAAGTAACTAACAGCTGCCCCAAAGGGAAGCACAACCACAGCCCACTCGGAGGCAAAAACCTAAATGGATCCATGGAATGCGACTCGTCTATCACTATTCCTGAAACCCAAGACTCGGGGGATTGTCCATTTCTTCAGTACACATTTGCAGTGTTTCACTATTTAGCAACAAGGAATCAGATATTGTATATTTTTATGTTGTTGTAGCTTAAAATAATCATTTAGTCACTATATTTGTGCTCTCCTTCAGTTACTCAGACTACTTGGCAAGTAATAAAGGTTCATGTTATGCAATGCCCTTAAGTAACCCATAGCGCTCTCACTTTCAAAGTCTTGGTTCACAGGGTTAAATGCAACACTGGTTTCATCAGGCTAGACTACTGGGCTTTGGTCCAGATGAAACCAACATCCTTGTTTTATCACTCTGCATGCAGGGGTTGCCAAAGGATTTGCTCACGTATAGCCGTTGAAATCCCAGACAGTTAGCAGCACAAGAAAGGAGGGGGCAAACTTTCTGCAACACACAAATTACTTTAATGAAGCATTTCTACTTTTAGTGGGCATCACTATACTCACTGCCAATTATGAACTGCATTATTTATTTAAAAATACAACAGAAATGAAAATGCACACTTTATAAAGGGTGAATAGTTTCTCAGAAGTAAACTATGTTTCAGTTTTCATCTCCAGGTTCACACTTTTGCATTTCCACAAAAAAGTTAAAAATCAACAATGGATCAAGATAGTTTTGCAGTAGATGAAGGGAAACCTTAATATTTAGGGTCACTGAAATCTAAGAGGGAATTATTCTATGGTACTGAGAACAATCCTATTTTTGTTGTTCTTCATTTTTACTCGCACTTTAAGCGGTACTCCTGTGTTTTTTTCTTTGCACAAGTTCTTTCTTATTTCAAAGGCACATTGTGTATATGTATGAAAATAAGATATTTGGTTTGCTTATTAGTTTAGTATTTCAGAAGGCACCTTTAAGCAAATGGTATTTACAGATATTCCACATCAAAAAGCTTCTATTACAAATGGGGAAAACTGCATATCATTAATCTAGTTAGATATTCAAACATGCAGTGTCAAGCAGTATGCAAACAGAAACAGGATAATGCCAACAAAAAGCTGCAATCCTTTTTTTAATTCTAAGCAGTATAGGGATACCTTTGCAGCTATATCTCCCTCCCCACCTGCCCCGGTCACTATCTTATCATTACTCCGGAATCATGTCATTTCCAGCTGCATTTAGTGACCCATTCACCCCAATTCTTATCTAAGTGTGGCTCTGTCATATGTAAGCAAGCACCATGTTGTACCAATCACAGATCCTACTTTGTTCTTTCAGCATGCACAATACCACATGTTACAGGGTCTCTGTTCCTCTTACCATCTAATAAACCCACTGCACAGTGTGCACAGGTGTAATTCCATTCTGAGTGGATACAGTACATGGGACACTATTAGTACTCCCCCCAATATAAACAAATCAGTATGACTTACAGTTCTCTTATGTGTTGATTCATGGCTATGTACTCCAGTTTCCTGTGTGCTTTTACAATTCCCATTCACAGTGTGATGTTTGTGAGCAAACATGGGGGCAAATCTAACACAAGATCCTTTTTTTTTTGCAGTCTTTCATATGTCCAGCCCAGGCAATGTTTGCATGATGTGTAACAATGCAAATTTAAATACCTAGCTAACTAAATAACACTAGTGTTCCTAAGAAGGGTGGAGGCTGTCAGGAGTGGCCACATGAAAGTGCAAAAAGCCAACACTGATCATGCCAATGTGTGGGTCAGAGTGTAAAGGAAGTTGCAGAGACAAAGGGTGGGGTTTGAGACAGGATTATGATGAACTAGGGCAAGGCAGAAGTTGAAAGGGAGTTGTCAAAAGGGGTCAAGAGAGGGAGCAATAGCTTCTTCAGCTATGTAAGAGAAAGAGGAAGGGATGGCCAAGAGGCTAAAATGAATATTTTTGTACTTCTCTGAGGACAATACTGTTATATTTAAACACACCTTGTAGCTTGCACCTTGATGTGAACTTTATAATGCAAATGCTTTACCTTAGAGAAGGGAAAAGGATCATGGAAGACTGAAAAAGCAAAGGTACTAAATGATTACTTTTCTTTAGTCTTCATAAAGGAAAGCAAAGTGAGGGTCCCATGCTGGGAGGGAGGTAGGGCATCATGGGAACAGCATTGGACACCACCTTTACCTATAAGTAATATAAAACAGACACTGTTGCTGTTTGTGTTAGGTACAGTGTAACATACTTCACCTATAAGTACTACACAACAGACACGGTTGCCCTTTGCTTTAGGTACAGGGGTGAAGTGTAACATACTTTACAAGTACTATGAAGCAGACACTGTTGTCCTATAGAAGTACAGCATAGCCTTAACATACTTCACCTATAATACTACACAACAAACATGGTTGGCCTTTGCCTTAGGTACAGGAGTGAAGTGTAACATACTTTACCTACAAGTGCTATATTATTGACACGGATGTCCTTTAACACAGGTGTAAAGTTGCAGAGTAACAAGCTTCACCTGCAAGTACTACTATACTCATAAGTACTGTACAAGACACTTATCACAGGTGTCCAGTTACAGCATAACAAACTTGCCTTTAAGTACTATACAGTAGAAATTGCTGTCCTTTAACGTAGGTGCATAGGTGCAGTATAACACAGTTAAACTAAGTACTGTACAAGAGACACTGCTGTCCTTTGATACAGATGTGTAGGTACAGCTTAGCTGACTTTTCCCCGGAATATTGTACCACAGGCCCTGATGTAATTTAGCACATGTGTATAGGCAGAGTGTAATATACTATACCCATATCTACTATCCAACAGAAACTACTTCCCTTTAACATGATTAGGTGTACAGTAACATACTTACCTATATGTACAATACAACAGGATTTGCAGTCTTTTAACATAGTTGCTTGGGTGCAGAGTAATATAGTTTCCCTATAAGGAATATATAGCAGCCAATGTTGTTCTTCAACACAGAGGAGTAGATGCAGCATAACATATGTTACTTATAAGTACTATATTGCAGACACTGCTTTCCCTTAACACAGTTGCACAGGTGCAGCAACAAATACGTTAATATGCTCCTTTCGGCTTTTCCTAGGGGTCACCACAGCAGAGCAAAGGTCCACAGAATGACAGACAGAAGAGGTTAATGGTGGCAAGTTGCTAGCCTGGCACCCAACCTTCCACAGAAGGCACACATGCACACTCTCACACCTAGGGCAAATTTAGAGTGTCCAATCCACCTGCAGCATGTCTTTGAGATATGGGGGAAACCAGAGCACCCACAGGAAATCCAATGGGACTGTAAGGAGGGCATGCAGACACCGCACAGAAAGCATCCCAGCAGAGAATCAAACTGGATAACCTCTTTCTGTGAGGCAGCAATGCTAACCACTGTGGCCACCATAAATATGCTACCTATAAATACTGTATAATGCTGCTTTTTAACACAGGGGAATAGGTACAATGAAATTTACTTTACCTATAAGAAAGTACTACAAAACAGACACTACTGCTTTTGAAGACCGGTGCATAAATAAATACTAAGCATATTCATTTTCAAACTCCATAGAACCTTATGCTATCTTACTAATTATATATAGATAAACAGCTTTTACCCTGCCCACAGACCAACTACACCTACTGGTAATAGGTATTGCACAAAAATGGCAGGTGTGTGCTGTACCACTAAATTCACCTTTGAAAAGTACATAGGTGATGGCTATTTACTGTGCTAGGGTAACCCTTAGGGTTACTCCAGTCCTTAACTATACTAAGCCTGGCTTACCCTTGACTAATTAAGGTGTTAGTAATAGCCTTGTCACCTTTGCAGTACCTAACTACCACCTTGGTTATTTTACCTGATGCACTGGCTGAAGTGGTGCCCTGGACAAGCACTACTCATAAGAAAAAAAACAATCTTACACTCCCCACTCACCAGCTGACCTAAACTAAGACATCTTAAAGTAGGCAGCACTAAGCATTTGGTAGCAGCTGTGTACTATACTACTTACCACTACCCATTCTGCAGATTATAGTACTACTCACTGTGCATGCAGTTTTCTACCCACCCTGTGCACTATAGTAATTACCACTATCTATTTTGTGGATTATAGCACTACTCACTTTGCATGCAGCATTCTTCCACCTGCACTGTGCACTATACCACCACCCACTCTGTGCACTATACCACTACTATCACCACCACCCACCCTGTGCACTATAATACTACCACCTCTGTGCACTGTACCACCACTACCCACTCTGTGCACTATACTGTTACTACCACTACCCACTCTGTGCACTATACCACCAACTCTACCCACTCGGTGCACTATACTACTGCCACCTCTGTGCACTATACCACCATCACTACCCACTCTGTGCACTATACTACCACCACTACCCACTCTGTGCACTATACTACTACTACGACCACCACCCACTCTGTGCACTATAATACCACCACCACCCACTCTGTGCACTATACTACCACCACCACTACCCACTCTGTGCACTGTACTACTTCCACCACCACTACCCACTCTGTGCACTGTTCTACTTCCACCACCACTACCCACTCTGTGCACTGTACTACCACCACTACCCACTCTATGCACTAAACTACTACCACTACCCACTCTGTGCACTAAACCACCACCACCCACTCTGTGCACTATACTACTACCACTACCACCACCCACTCTGTGCACTATACTACCACTACCCACTCTGTGCACTATACCATTACTACCACTACCCACTCTGTGCACTGCACTACTTCCACCACCATTACCCACTCTGTGCACTATGCTACTACCACCACCAACTCTGTGCACTATGTGCAGTACTACCACCACCCACTGCGTACTATACTACTACCACCACTACCCACTCTGTGCACTATACTACCACCGCCACTTCCAACTCTGTACACTATACTATTACTACTACCACCACTACCCACTCTGTGCCCTATACTACCACCACTACCCACTCTGTGCACTATACTACTACCACCACTACCAACTCTGTGCACTATACTATTACTACTACCCGCTCTGTGCACTATACTACCACCCACTCTGTGCACTATACTACCACCACTACCCACTCTGTGCACTACACTACTATCACCACTACCCACTATGTGCACTATACTACTACCACCACTACCAACTCTGTGCACTATGTGCACTGTACTACCACCACTACTACTCACTCTGTGCACTATACTACTACCACCACTACCAACTCTGTGCACTGTACTACTACCACCACCACTACCCACTCTGTGCACTATACTACTACCACCACTACCCACTCTGTGCACTATACTACCACCGCCACTACCAACTCTGTGCACTATACTATTACTACTACCACCACCACCCACTCAGTGCACTATGCCTCTACCACCACCCACTCTGTGCACTATGTGCAGTGTACTACTACCACCACCACTACCCACTGTGCACTATACTACCACCACCCACTGCGTACTATACTACTACCACCACTACCAACTCTGTGCACTATACTATTACTACTACTACCCGCTCTGTGCACTATACTACCACCCACTCTGTGCACTATACTACCACCACTACCCACTCTGTGCACTACACTATCACCACTACCCACTATGTGCACTATACTACTACCACCACTACCAACTCTGTGCACTATGTGCACTGTACTACCACCACTACTACTCACTCTGTGCACTATACTACCACCACTACCCACTATGTGTACTATACTACTACCACCACTACCAACTCTGTGCACTATGTGCACTGTACTACTACCACCACTACTACTCACTCTGTACACTATACTACTACCACCACTACCAACTCTGTGCACTGTACTACAACCACCACCACTACCCACTCTGTGCACTATACTACTACCACCACTACCCACTCTGTGCACTATACTACCACTGCCACTACCAACTCTGTGCACTATACTATTACTACTACCACCACCACCCACTCAGTGCACTATGCCTCTACCATCACCCACTCAGTGCACTATACTATTGCTACCACTACCGACTGTACACTATACTACTTCCACCACTACTATCCACTCTGTGCACTGTACTACTACCACCACTACCCACTCTATGCACTATACTACTACCACCACCCACTCTGTGCACTATACCACCACCCACTCTGTGCACTATAATACTGTCACCATCACCTCTGTGCACTATACTATTACTACTACTACCACCACCCACTCAGTGCACTGTGCCACTACCACCACCCACTCAGTGCACTATGCCACTACCACCACCCACTCAGTGCACTATACTATTACTACCACTACCACTACCGACTGTGCACTATACTTCCACCACTACTATCCACTCTGTGCACTATACTACTACCACCACCTCTGTGCACTATACTATTACTACTACCACCACTACCCACTCTGTTCACTATACTACTACCACCACCCACTCAGTGCACTATGCCACTACCACCACCCACTCAGTGCACTATACTATTACTACCACTACCAACTGTGCACTATACTACTTCCACCACTACTATCCACTCTGTGCACTGTACTACCACCACTACCCACTCTGTGCACTATACTACCACCACCTCTGTGCACTATACCACCACCTCTGTGCACTATACTACCACCACCTCTGTGCACTATACCACCACCTCTGTGCACTATACTATTACTACCACTACCCACTCTGTGCACTATTCCACCACTACCCACTCTGTGCACTATACTACTAACACCACTACCTACTCTGTGCACTATACTAATACTACTGCCACTACCCACTCTGTGCACTATACTACTACTGCCACTACCCACTCTGTACACTATACTACTACTGCCACTACCCCCTCTGTGCACTATACTACTATCTATATGTTCACAATACTGCTTACCACTATCCATTATGTGGATTATAATACTAGTTAAAGTCAAAGTAAACTTTATTGTTGATCAGATATACACAGCAGTGCAAGCTGAATGAAATTACATTTCTTTGGTTCTTGTGCAAGACCTAACAGTGAAAACATAGCTTGAGTGACAGTAAGACTAATGCACATACAGTAATAATTAAATGAATACAATAACGTACCACAATTGGACAGGAATGATTAGACAATATTATACTAGTAGGTATTGCAAAGACTCACTTCACATTGTGATTGCTTAGATATTGCACTTCATCAATTGCAGTATGATATATTCTGATGTTCATAATTGCACATGTATGGAGTATACATAAGAAATCAGACTAACTGTGCCAGTTATTGAAGCAATTTGCCAGAGTGATTACTATAGATACTTCACAGCAAGTGGTATACTGATCTGATTATTCACCATCATGGCTGGCATTTAAGTTCAGCAGCCTTATGGAAAGGTCCTGTTCAGTCTAGATGTTTTGCAGTGTAAGCTGCGATAGCGCCTGCCAGAGGAAAGGTAGACCTACATGCCATGGGCAGAGTGAATGGGATAATTGATCATCTTTCTAGCCCTTCCCACATACAGAGACATGTGCAGATCATCCATGGATGGGAGTCCCACATACAGAGACTTGTGCAGATCATCCATGGATGGGAGTGAGGAACCAATGACTTTTTCAGTGTCCTTACTACCCTCAGGAGAGCCTTGTGGTCAGATGCTTTGCAGTTACCATACCAAACTGTTATGTTATTTGAGGGATGCTCTTGATGGTCCTCCTGTAGAAGGCATCGAGGATGGACTGAGACAGGTTTACCTTCCTCAGTTTCCATAGGAAGTGCAGATGTTGTTGTACCTTCTTCACTGTGTGGCTAATATGAGTTAACTAGAATAGGTTATCTGAGAAGAACACCCCAGGAACTTTGTTTTGACCCTCTCCACTGCCACCCTCTTAATTTCCAGAGGTTGATGCATCTCCTGTTTCCTCCTGAAGCCCACTATTAATTATTTTGGTCTTGCTTACATTTAAGGCCAGATTGTTACTGTTGCACCAGCTTATCAGATGCTCCACTTCATCCCTATAGGCTGTCTCCTCCCCATTTCTGACAAGACCTATGACAGTGGTATCATCCATGAACATGATGATTTTGTAGGATTCATGCTTGGCTATGCAGTCGTGCATCAAAAATGTGAACAGCAGAGTACTCAGGACGCAGCCCTGAGGAACACTCATACTCAGTGTAATACTGATTGAACTGATATTTCCCACATATACTTTTTGGGATCAGTTGATGAGAAAGTCCAGTATCCAATTACATAGGGGGGTGTTGATGCCCAGCTTGATCAGCTTCGATATCAGATTCTGGGGAATGACCGTGTTAAAGGCAGAACTAAAATCTACGAACAGCATTCTGACATAGTAATTCTTCTTCTCTAGATGTGCCAAGGATTCATGAAGTGCTATAGCTTTGCATCAGCTGTGCAGCAGCTAGATCTATAAGCAAACTGTAATGTATTCAGTGTTGCAGGTAAGCTTGAAAAGATATGGTTCTTAATCAACTGCGCAAAACACTTCACTACTGTTGATGCAAGTGTAACTGCCCAGTAATCATTTAGACTGGTCATTTGGGATTTCTTGGGTAAGGGAATGATCATCTTATTTTTGAACTAACTGGGTACAATGGCTAGTTGCAAGGATGAGGTGAATATTTCTAGAAGTACAGTTGACAGTTGGGTAGTACAGTCACTTGGAATCCTTCCCATAATATTATCAGGACAGCTGCTTTTCTTAGGTTTACTTGTCTCAGTCTTCAGAACATTGGATGTTCTTAAACGTAGCACCTCCTCACCCTGTTCAACTGGGAGCTTATTTAGCACACTGTTGTTGTCCCTATCAAATCTGCTGAAGTACGTGTTCAGTTTGTTCAGGAATTATGTGTTGTCATCACATGGGGAGGCTGCAGGCCTGTAGTCACAGTTATGGCTTGTATGCCTTGCCAGAGATGACGAGTCCCTTTGGTCAGAGCATTCAGTATTTTACTGTCCACTGCATGTAGATTAGCCCAGTTTGAATATGTGCTTCCTCTCAAATTTGCAGATCGATTATTCTTGCCCACCCTCATCCCCACCGAGAGCACTATTGGCTAGTATTCGCTACAAGTAAATGACTCCCTTTCTATCCTGCTACTAACATCCCTCCTTTTCCAGCTTTTCAAAATTGATTTTCTTTTTTTTTTTTTTTACAAGAAAGCTCTTATAGAAGTAAGCCTTACAAACTTATGTACCGTCTCTGTCAACTACTCACAACAAACTGACATGCAGTGAAAACAGCTCCTTCATCTTAGAAGACCTACCCCTTTCCTAAAATGAGGGACTGTTAGTGGTTTGGAATAGCCTTAGAAAACATCTACTTGAAATTGCTAAATGTAAAGGTTTTCCCAACTATATCACGCAAATGATCCTCCCGCTTTCCAGAAATACACTATAGCTTAATTAACTACACCACCACACACATATTTGCAGTCTTCAGCTGTTAAGATTTTTTTTTCTTTTTATTCTCTTCTCTCTTTGGTTATATTTCCACTCTATTGCTTGGCCTTAGCCACCCAATTAAACTCCTTCATTGAGTCCATAGCCAAACTTACTGCATCCTTCCCCAACAATGCTACCATCTTCATCTCCACTTTTTCCTATCCCTTCCCAAAATACTACCACCTCCCAACCCCTCCTCTTCATTATCAAATCTATCCCTAAATCTACCATAAAAACTCCTCCTGAACTTGAAACCTTGCTCCAATGCCCCTGACAACCTTCCTTCCTACTTTCTAAAAATAGCTGCTGAAGCCATCGCTTTCCCTCTCTCCATTCTAATGAATCGGTCAATCCAAGAAGGCTATGTACCCAACTCTGGAAAAAGGCCTTTATCATTCTCCTTCATAAAGGGGGCTACAATAACAATATTCCCAGTTTTTGACCAATCACCATCTTATCCCCCATCTCAAAAGTTCTTAAAATGTATTCACCTACATCTTTTACCCTACCTCAGATAACCACCTGCTTACCCCCACACAACATGGATTTAGGCCTGGCCATAGCACGATCACTGCTTTCCTATCCTTCCTTGAAATTATCAACAAAGCTTGAGATTTCAGCTGCCTAGTGTCTACCTTCCTCCTGGACTTAAAGGCCTTTGACACTATCTCTCAACCTTCTATCTAAACTCTCTAATCTTAAGCTATCCTTCTCTTCCATCAACTGGTTCACCAGTTACCTCTCCAACAGGCAACAAGCAGTAAAATGGAAAAAGCCACTTCCTCCTGCCTTAATACTCCTACAGGCATACCCCAGGGTTCTATCTTAGGTCCATTACTGTTGAATATTTTCATAAATGACTTCCACTAGACCATCCCAAATGCTAAGCTTATTCAGTTCGCAGATGACTACAATCATCTGTTCTGCACCTCCATCTCCACTCTTAAAATTAACCCAGGATGCCTTCACTAACACTAAACGCTGGAGGTTAGATAACCACCTGGCACTAAATGCATCAAAAACTAAACTCATGGTATTTATTCCTTCTAAAAACACCAGCATAAATAAAAACTCTCTCTCCATTACTAGCCATAACAATACCTCTCTCTCTAGGTAGCATCTCATGCCAAACTACTATGTGTCCTCATTGACAAACAGCTTAAGCTTGATACCCATCTTCAAACAAGAAAACCCTCTAGAAACTTGGTATGCTTTACCGCCACAATCGCTACCTTACTCCCCCTACAAAGTTTGTTCTCTCTACCACACACCTAATTCCCTCCCTCCTATACGGTGCCCCACTTCTTACTTACCTATATTCTTCTCTAAAGACAAAACTCTCTTTCCTGTTATAACAAAATTGCCAAGTTTGCTACAGGCTACAAGACCTTGTAGATCCAATAACCAGAACGTGATTGAACTGCACAAGCCTGCTTGTCTGCCGAGCAAACATCTACCGCCATTTTCTCTAGCACACCTCTGGAACTCCCTACCACCTCTTATTTGTACCACCTATAACCACTCTACCTTTAAGACATTACTTCACTCTCTTATTCCCTCTGGGATTCTTCCTCTCACCCCACATAGCTCGCCAGCATTACACTCTGCCTCTTCTCATACCTCACTCTAACCTAATATGCCACCTAATCCACCTCTCTCCAGCCCTCAACTCTTTACTTCTATTATTCCCTTTTTTCTTATGTCCGTATTAAACTCCTTCTGTCCCACTTTCCCTTCTATTACTCTCATATGATACCTATATGAATTGCCTTTGCCTCTACTGTTAAATCTCCTTTGCAAGAACAAATGCATATGTAAATATTTGTAAATATTGACTTTTTTCAAAAATTTTTAAATTCTTGTTGTATGTTGAAATTTTTAATACTTTATTCACCTGTATACTGTATCACTTAATTGCTTATGATGTTTACATTGTATAAATGTATTTTATGGAGCTTTTCTCCCCGGGACTCCATTGAAAATGGGCTCTTCTCTGCCTAGTGGACTATTCTGGTAAACAAACTGTAAAATAAATACATATGTCTAGGTTACGTTATTGCTTTATTGTATTAGTTATAAATCCAATACAAGTTTGCTATCTCTAGACATTGTATTTCTATTGTATACATTACCTTTTTTGTATATGTTTATGCACTGTGTTTTTGTATTTTTCTTGAGTTTATACTATGGGACTGAACCTTAAAAGTAGCTGACAGGGAATAGCGATCTACCTCAGTCGAGACATTTTAAATAAACACAGACATACATTTGTAATACTACAGGCTTGTTATCTAATGGCAGGAAGAACATGGAGGGAATTTTGAGGGAAAGACCAATCAAATTCCTGGAGGACAACAATCTCCAGAACAAGAACTAATGTGTTTATGGTCAGAAGGAGCCGTCAGACAATCAGGATCCAGGGTTACAACAGAACTTGACAAGGGAGTTCCAGTAAATGTGGACTTCAATATCAGGGGGGACTATGGCTCAGTCCTGTATTGGAGGCTGCTTGGAAAACTGGTGGGATTAGAGGTATGGCCAAGACTAAGGAATTTTCAGACACACAGGATTGATAAAAGGGACATGTCAGGAAAAAGGAAAGTTACAAGTGGAAATCCATGGATGTCAGGCCTAGGTCCAGTATTCATCAGTGGGTTCATTTTACATATATGTAAGGGCATAGATCTCGGCTCCTTGGTAGAGACAAAGCATCGATGACAGCCCAGCTGACCCAAGATCGATCATCAGCTTGAGTGCTGGAGGAGTTGGGCAGAGAAGGATGAGCTTGCTGCACACAAAAGAATGCTTGCAAGTGCTTAAAAGCAATAACAGAATGGGAACATGGACATGGCACTGCCAATCTGGTGACAATAGCCCTCACTGGACTAGTGGATGGGAGCAGGCACATGAAAGGAGAAGGCATATTAAGCCCTTACTATAATACAAGTACCCACTTCACCTATCAGCGTGGGGTTAAGGCCAAAATAAATGTGCAGTCACAGGTGTGGTAGGTGCCATGTAATTTCATGTCATGGGGATAATTACCATCTAAGTCCTGGACCATGAATGCTTCTGGTTTGTACAGGTGAAGCCAGATTTTCAGGTTGCTGGTAGGAAGTCTCTCCCTACCTATGAGATTCACAAAAGGGAGATCTGCAGGCAAGGGCAAACTCCTGCATGTCTTACTGAATGATGGCCCCTTGCAGCATACTCTTTTAGTCATGCTGGGAATTCCTCATGTACTGGGAAATCGTCTCGAGACTGTCAAGAAGGTGGGGCTGATGGCTGACCGGCACAGAATATAGATGATAAAGCTCTTCACGGATGACACACAGCCAGGGATAACAGTGGAGTATGGATAAGGCTAAAGGAAGGATATTGAAAAGCTGGCCAAGTAGGCTGAAAAGTGGTAGTTGAGGTTCAATGGAGACAAATGTAAAGTCCTGTACCTGGGGTACAGCAATTGCGGTGTGACATCAGCTCTGGGAGTAAAACTGATGGCAGCTGAGCTGAAAAAACCCGGGGGGTGTTGGTCATATATGGACTGAACCACCAGGAGCTGAGTGAGAGGGCAGCTGCTAAATGAATGGAGGTGTGTATCCTCATGGGGCTAGACTTTAGAAGCAAAACAAAGCTTGTGCTACACCAGGTCCTGGTCAGTCCTCAGTTTGTGTATTGTATGCAGGTTTGCAGGCCATACAAACACAGGGGTATCAAGCTGCTGGACACAGCCTAGAAGAATTCCACAAAAAGGTTACCTGGGGTAGAGGGAAAGAATATGACCAGGTACTGCCTCACAGTAAGACGCTGTCTGGTTCAATTCTCAGCTAGAGCGTCTTCTGCATGGAGACATGTGTGAATGGGCGTACCTTCGTTGAAGGTTGTGCGTCAATGCTGGTAACTCAGCATGTAAAAATCAACTACCAATCAGTAGCAGACCGGAGTTCCGCTGTGGCAACCCCTAACAGGGAAAAGCCGAAAGACACAACAACTACTAGAGATTAAAAGAGACATGGGGCACATTATATGGGAGGGGAGTGTTACTGTTGGTCGTGCCATTGTTGTTTGGTTCTAATTTGCTCATGCTGATACCTTTGTGAATGGATTTCATCATTGATGGGTAACACCATAATCAGGTTGTGCCAGAGAAGTTTGTTAATTTCACTTAAATTAAAATGTTTTCCTTTTCTCCAACATACTGCAGTTTCATTCAGAGTTGGGACTTACAAGGAGCAGTGGCTAGACAGGTTCAGCCCTCCACATGGAGGATGCAGGTTGGACTACTCTCTGCACAAATGCTTTATTGTTTTGTTTCCCTTAAGGTTTTCTCTTTCTTGTCTTCTAGTCCCATGAATATCTGCTCGAAAACCTACTGAAGACTTGTAACTGTTGAATATGTGTCTGTTAAACTAATCTGTGCTTCCTGTGGGTGCAGAATATCATGTAGGAGAGATATGAAAGGACTGTCCTGCACAGGAAAGCCAGACAGCACAGGAACAGGCATCCAGTTGTAAGGACCACTTGCTCCTTTGATCTGCAAAAGCATTTCCTCATGAAGAGGGTTGTGGACTCAGCATGGTGGAAAGGGAATCTTGAGAAGTCTTTAAAAGGGCATGGTATAGATGGATAGCAGGTAATGTGAAAGATAGCAAGAAAAATGAATTAGAATGTAAAATGCACTTGAAGGGAAGCTGTGATAGATGTATGTTCCAGTTCTGTTGTCAAGCAAATGTACTATGCATGAGGTGAACATAATCTTTTTTCCTTCATTCAGATCTTTCTATTTCCATCCAGAGTGATCAGGCCATGGTTTATTGCTCTGTTTCCTCTAGTGATAAAGACAAGGTAGTAGACACCCAAAGATGATACAGTGCAATGTGATCTTTGCTTGGTATTATTTACCTACTAATTTCCCTCGTCCCTGGTAAACAATATGCAATGGTGGCATTCAAATCCCTTTCAATATATGTGGTGAACCCTGCTATATTATGTTTGTCAGCACTTGGTACTTGCATCTTGCAATTCCCTAATCTCTACCAATGACTGATAGGCATCATGGCAAAAAACATATCCCCACACCCAGAGAGAGAGAGCTGTCCATGGTCCATTCACATCATCTCCCTCCACCACTTCCTTGGATTTTATTTTAATCTGGGTTACTGTCTTCACACACAAACTCTCCATCTACACTGTCAAGCTAGTTATCAGCCAGTGTGCACAACCTTGTACTTTCAAAATAAACTCCACCGGTCATCTGGTTTTCCTTCTGTGATCCTCGCAGCAACCTTGATGTTATCTACAGACAGGCTAATCTTACTTCTAATTTTTAATGTAATATCGGGAACAAATGCTATACAGGTGCAATCATATTACAAAACCCTTTGGAACTGCTTTTATATTAGCTTTTCTCAATTTCTTCCATAGTGATCACTTTCTTATTCTATTCAGTGGGTCAGTTTCCTATGCATGTCATAATTTTGAGCTGACTTGTATCTCACTTCATTTTCATGTCCACCTACTTTAAGACAAAGTGCCAAATACCATGCCATGCTCAAATGGGTGTCACCTTGTCCACCGCAGTTGTAACTAAATCTCATATCTGGAGCAGATTGTAGTACAAGACTCATGCTATATACCTGTGCTGATCAGCAGCAGTGACCATACTGGAATACCAGAGGATTTTTCCAACAGCTTCCATAGAACAGATGGGAGAGTGATAGTTTGTCTGACTTCTTCCATTGCCCACCCTTGTAAAAGCGGAATAATCTGGTCCCCGTACCTTACTAACATTAAGTGCTTCTGTTTCTGTACTTTTCTTAGCGACTTCCCCATCTGTCCATTTTCCCATTCATATCCTTGCCTTCTCCTAATGTTAACCTAGCCTTCTATTCATTATGATAGCATCATCTCCAGGCTCACTATACTTCCATAACTGCTCATTTCCCATAATTACAGCATCTGGTTGAATCCTCTGACTCCCCCTTGTGAATCTAGGCCATTCTTTGATACACCTTTACCGTTACTCAGCTAGTCAACTATCTGCAACTCTTTTGGCCTTCTGGATGAGGTCGCTATTCTTTTCTTCACCTTTACTGTAAGCCTTCGTCCCACTTCTCATCCTCGAATGTATGACCCTCCCTACGCACAATTTCTTTCTCCGTTATCATTCTTACCCCTCTTACTTCCATTTTTCTGAAGGATACTTGCAGCTTTTAGCATATGATGCAGGATTTCACTCGCTGTATTTCCTACTTGATGCAAACACACATCTTGCATACAGTCACAAAACCAGTCCAGCGTTTGTTACTTCTACACTATTTAACAGCTTTATTGATTTGTGTGTTTGCTTGAATGATCAGCAAACCTCTTCTCGGCAGTGCTACAAAGCATTACGTGGTAGTAGAGGCATCCTCTACATTTGGTTTTAGAAGCCACAAAAGTGGAGTGCTTCTATAAGGAAAGTCTGTCATCAATAATTGCAACAAGTGCTCCCAAGAATGTCAGTTTTGGGACTCTGGATAATGGCATTTCTGTGTGGCTATAGTTCTGAGAGATGGTCCAGTTGCCATCAGAGCAGGAGGTGGCAGAAATTTCTACATTTTGTCTTAGATGGGTTCATGGCAAGGCCAGAATGCACTAACCATAAAGTTTTGGGAGTATTTTTGAGGTGGCAGTGAGGCCATGATCTGACTAAACACTGGTAGCATCAAGTACATATTGAATTATCTTATCAGATAAACCATCTGGCAAACAAAGGCAACAAATCATATCCAGCACTGAACTCACTGAACTCCAGGCAAAGGAGTTGGTTACAGGGATGTTTTTCCGTAGTTAGTATTGTCTGATTATACAGATGTTGTAACATCATCAATTAACAGATTGTGGCCTTTGGATTTGTACTGTAAGACCTATGGTCTCATATGCACTGAGTAGGTCCAGCAACATATCCTTCAGCTAAATTACTCCTGATATATTCCTCACAGGCATTACAAGAGGGGATTACTGGAATGATGTTTAGTGTTGCTGCAGCATTAACAAGCTTATATGCAACAAGCTGTGCTTGTTGTCAGTAGTCACAATGTTACATGTCATTGCCCTCAATGGTGCTATGTCATGAATTTGTGCTCAACACTTCATGCCTGTAATAACACTGAAATTGTAGACTGTTACTACTGTTTGATACAATTACCATGCAGAAGATGGTTGAGATGTGTTGCCCCTCATCTGCAGGCCCAAAGGGCTCATGGAGTACCTAGCCCAGTGGATAATAAGGTATGTGTCATTTTTCAGAATACTAACTACCAGGACCTTACAGCAACCAACAATTAACACACTAGAGGTATTGGAGGCATATGCTTCAAGGATACAGTTGCTACAGCTTGTAGGGGAGGATATGTGGTTTTTGGCAAGCACTAAGGACAGAGCAAATACCATCAAGAACTTTTATGAAATAGCCAATTTCCATGAGGTACTAGGAGATGTACACTGCATTCATACTGACATAATGTCCCTACTTGATAAGCTGGGAAAGAGGGTATATTAAAATGTTAAGAGTGGTAACAGCCAAATGGTCTGTAATGCACAAGTTATGATCTGCAATGTGTCTGCAGGCCAGACTGCACTAACCATATTTGTGGTTAATTAAGTTTTGGGTGTATTTTTTCTTGAGGTGGCAGTGATGCCATGGTGTATGGCCTGCAGACACATTGCATATCATAACGTGTGCATTGCAGACCATCTGGCAGTTAGTGGGGCAGCACCCATGACTCCCACATATGGCACACGTCACTAGTATCAATGGTTTCTGAGGGCTGATTTTCTCCATGAACATTCAAAAAACAATGAGCCAGCACATACGGTTCAGTCGAACCAACTTTATTGACACCAAGATTCCATAAATAAAAGGAATCTTAATAAACAAGCATACCGGTTTCGGCCATATCATGGCCTTTATCAATGCAGTTCTGTAAAAGTAAGGAAACCCGACCCCTGGTGGACCAACCTTATATACTCCATGTTTAAAGGGGTACATAATCTTATATAATAAACAAATGCATTGGAACAAAACAGCACCTTCCCCACATAATAATAAAAAAACTTCAACATAATAAACATATAGAATACATTAACAATGTTAAATATCATCAAAATAATATTGTAAAAATAATATTATATAAAAAATAATATTGTAAAATAATAATATAAAAAAATATATATTGTGGCCAAAATGTTTGGGGACCTGAATAGTGATCAAAACAACTTGTCAGGACAGTCTCTATATATAAACAACCTATATATATTTGTTTGTTCTATATAATGACAAACCTCAAAGTTTATCATAAACATACATTCCCACTTATATCACAAGATTGGTCAGACTATCCAAATCCTATATGTTATATACCTAGATCTATAAACCCATAAACTCAAATCATATATCCTCTGGAAATATGTATATATCCTCCACATTCCTATTGGTATTGTTAATATGCCTAGAACCAAAATCGATGAATAATACATAATCCCTTTACATAAGTCATAATATATATACACATGACCTACAAAATTCTATTCTAACATCCACAGACCCTGACACTGGTTAAAACAATGGCTTGTTGCAACAAACCCTGGGCATGTGTTTGGCCTGCTGATGACCTGTTCTTGCTGCCTGCATATATCTGGTGGTGCCCTGCAGTATGACCATGACATATGTACCAAAATGTTCTGTCTGTGCTGTGTTACATAACATAATATTGATGGGACAGTTTCAGCAGGGAGAACACAGTCAGCAGGGATAAGTTCTACCTCACCAGGCAGTGAAGTAGGAATGTGATAAGGAGTCAGTGTAGGAGCCAGTGGCAGGACAGGACTACACCAGATGAAGGTGAGCATAGTATGCTGTGCCAACGGCTAACAGTCAACAACTGGTTCACAGCTATGGGCCAGATTAAAGCATATACACACCAATAAAAAATGATACATGCAAGCCATGGACAGACTGGCTACACTGTGCCTCACACACAGGCTACCCCAAGTAACAAAGTACAGAAAACAGCATACTTCTCAACCTCAAGAAATCTGGACAAACCCTGGCATAACGGGGAAGGGGGAGACAGACCCAAAATATGGACAGATTTAAAACATTGTTCTAATAAACTTAGAAAGTTGTTAGTGTAAGAGGATTAGTGTTAAAGTACAGTTTTATACACTTACCATAAATGTAGATGTTTGAGTGTATTCACTGTTGCAGTCATTACATTTGGGTAATCTGCTGGCAGGATGCCCTCAGTCGGCCTGAATTCCAAAGTCTTGGGTCCTGCGTCAGTTGCGGTCTTCTCTTCCATGACGTCAGGGGTATAAAACATGCAGCCGACGCCATTTTCTTCAGTTTTTCTTGCCCCCGATGTCAGGTTCCCCCAAAAAGGTAGCAAAATTATATATATATATATATATATATATGGTTCCCATTCAGAAGCCTGAAACATCATAAGCCTGAAAATCAAAATCCTGAAACCAAAAGCCTGAAAATTCAGAATCCTGAAAACTCAAAATCCTGAAAGACCAAAATCCTGAAAGACCAAAATCCTGAAAACACAAAATAGACATACTGATGTCATTGTGGCTTTGCTATTGTTAGCCCTGTGGTGTTAGGTCATGCGTTGGGGTCAGGTAAGTGTGCGGTTGGTTTTATTTTAGGGTTAGGGGCGGTTTAAGTGAGTTAGGGTTAGGGCGCAGGTTAGGCATGTATGCAATAGTGACAAATATTGGGGTTAGGGGCGGTTTAAGTGAGTTAGGTTTAGGGCGTGGGTCAGGTGAGTGTGCGATAGTGATGGACCTTAGAGTTAGGGTCAGGGTCAGTTGGTAGATATTAGTGTCTTTATAGTGACATATTAGCATTATTTGTGTTTTCAGGATTTTGAGTTTTCAGGATTCTGAATTTTCAGGCTTTTGGTTTCAGGATTTTGATTTTCAGGCTTATGATGTTTCAGGCTTCTGAATGGGAACTATATATATATATATATATATATATATATATATATATATATATATATACACACACACACACACACATATATATACATACACACACACACATCAATATAAACTTTACCTTCATCTACAAGCAAATACACCACATAGGTTGTAGAAGATAGAGAAGAAAAGATAAACTTCAGAATGACAGGGGGATAGCGGGAGGGTAGCCTGGACTGCAACAGTGAATACACTTGAACATCTACATTTATGGTAAGTGTACACAACTGTACTATGTTTTGTGTTTCACTGTTGCAGTCATTACATTTGGGTAGAATCCCAAAGCTATGGTTGGGAGGCTGGAGCTAAACAGCACTAGGTGTGGCTATAAGGCCCTGCATCACTGCAGTGGCAAAGCCTGCCCTGGACTTAGAGTAGAGAGGCAAATGATAATGCTTTGTAAAGGTGTGAACAGAACTCCAAGTAGCAGCCTCTAGAATGTCTTTGGTTGGTACTCCTCTGAGAAAGGCTGCTGAAGTAGCTGTAGCTCTGTTGGAATGAGACCTAATGCCCTTGGGCACAGATTTACCATGGTGTAAGTAGCAGAAACTGATGCAGTGGCTTATCCACTTTGAAATTGTCTGCTTTGAAATAGCCTTTCCTTCTGATCCTGCAGCATATGACACTATTAATTGCTCAGATTTCTTAGAGCTTTTGTCCTGCTCAAGTAGAATCTTAGCTGTCTGTGTATATCCAAGGAATGCAGAATTTTCTCCCCCTTGTTCTGCGGATTTGGATAAAAAGTTGGCAGATGAATTGTTTGGTCAAGAGCCACACTGGAAACCATCTTAGGCATAAAAGTAGGATTTGTCCTCAGAGACACCCTGTCTGGGTAAAATATGATAAAAGGCTCTACAGCCATGAGGGCCTGTAGCTCTGAAACCTTCTTGCTGAAGTAATTGCTAGTAGCAGAGCTGTTTTCCATTATAAGAACTTTAGATCAGCGGTAGCAGCTGGTTCAAATGGAGGCAGGGTGAGCTTTTCCAACACATAATTGAGGTCCCATGCAGGTAATGGTGATCTTCTAGGAGGCCTTAAATTTTTGGCTCCTCTAAAGTACTGCTTTAGTAAAGGATGAGAAAAGATTGGTGGCTCTGTATTGTAATGAGCCAAAATGGCAGAGGCATGGATTTTGATTGATGAGAAAGATAGGCCTTTGTCAAGCATCTCAGTTAAGTATTGTAATATCGGAGGAATATTTGGTTCTGCTGTGTCAGTTCCTTCTGCTTGATTTCAAGCACAGAATCTCTTCCATTTGTCAGTATACGATTTTCTAGTACTAGGCCTTCTGGCTTCCAAAATGACATACATCACAGCTTTACTGAGAGGTGTTGTTTGTATGACTACATGATTAGCCATGCTGCCAGGTTCAGAGTCTGTAGTTGATTGTGCAGGATCTGATTGTTTTGCTGGGACAGTAGCTGTGGTCTTTGAGGCAAGGTCCAAGCTGGGTATTGAGCCAAGTTCCTTAGAATTGGGTACTAGTATTGGCGTGGCCAGTCCGTGGCAATTAATATCATCCTTGGCTTCTCTTGTCTGACTTTTAGGAGGACCTTGGGTAGAAGAGGCAGAGGAGGAAAGGCATAAACTGATAGGTTTTTCCAAATGAAGGATAGGGCGTCCACTTTTCATGCTTGTCTGTGATAAGCCCTTGTGCAGAATCTTTTCAACTGATAATTTTGAGGAGAGGCAAATAGATCTATGTCTGGGCTCCCCCATTTCTCTGTTATGCTGAAGACTTGTGGATTTAGTTTCCACTCGTGAGGATCCATAAGGTTTCTGCTTAAATCGTCTGCCAGAGTGTTTTGTTTTCCTGGCAGGAATTGAGCTTGAAGATGTATTTGGTAGGTCAAAGCTGTGTCCCACAGTGCCATGGCTAATCTGCAAAGGGGGTATACGAGTGTGTGCCCCCCTGCTTGTTTATATACCACATGACTGTGGTTTTGTCCGTCTTTATCAGTAGTTATCCTGGATGAAGTAAGTCCTTGAAGGCTGTTAGGGCATTTTGAACAGCTAGCATCTCTTTCTGGTTGATATGAAGATGCATTTGTTTTGGTGTCCATAAGCCCTGAATTAATCTTCCTGCCATGTGGGCCCCCCAGGCATAATCTGATGCGTCTGTTGTTAAGGATTGGCTGGTAGGCGGTAGAGTGAAGGGCAGTCCCATGTTTTGGTGACATGCCTTTGCCCACCATAGAAACTCCTGTTGCAGGCAGGGTTCATAGGTTGGTACTAGGCTATCAGCCCCAGGGCCTATACAAGCCTAGCCATAACAATTCCCTGGCTATTTCTTCCCACATTATTTACTTTCCTGGACCCCTGTCTAGCAGGGCGACTGACGTGATCCCTGGGGTGAATTTCCTCTCCCCCATCCAATCGTCAAGGTTCCTCTTGAAGAGGTCCAAAGAGGCACTCTGCTTGACATGTATGGACAATCTATTCCAGAGTCTGGGGAGTCTCTGGGTCAGGAACCTATCCCTCCAGCATGTATTGTTTATTGTGATGACAAGGTTTAGATCCCTGGAGCGTGTAGCTCTGAGGGATTGGGATTTCTTTAAGTGTAGCATGTCCAACAGCTCTGGGTTTGACATGGCCTTGTATGTTAAGCAGAGATCGCCTCTGAGTAGACGATATGCGACAGAGTATAGCTGGAGTTTAAGGCGGTCAGCGTAGGGCATCTGCTTTAGGCCTGTGATTCTTTTAGTGAGGTATTTCCGAGGCCTTTCCAGTTGTTGCAGATGTCTTGAGAGGTACATACCAAATGGGGCGTTGTATTCTATAATGGGTCTAATGAGGGATGAGTACAGTGGGACAATGACCTCCTTTTTTCTGGATGAAAAGCCCTTTGTGATGAGGTGTGCCACATAGGATTTCCTGACTGTTGTGGCGATGTGGTTATCGAAGGTGAGACCACTGTCCACCTAAGTCTCTTATCACACTTTCTGTGTTTAGTGTACTGCCACCTATATGGTAATTCATGGATACATGTTTTTTCCCAAAGGGGATAACAATACATTTCTTGGCATTGAGCTTGAGCCCATGGCTCTGGCACCAAGCATCTGTTTCTGTAAGGCCCTTTTGTAGAGTATCCACATCATTTGGGGATTCAATAATGGCTGCCAGTTTGCAGTCATCTGCAAACTTTGTTAGCCAGAGTCCCTTAGTGTTGACCTGTACTTCAGAGAAGTAGATGCCAAACAAGAGCGGCCCCAGGACTGAACCCTGAGGTACTCCACTTGTCACTTGTCTGGAGATGGATTTGGAGTCGGCTACTTTTACAGTGTGGGTTCTATCAGTAAGCCATTTAGCAATCCATTGGGTGACATAGGGATTAATGCCCAACTTAGTAAGTTTATCTATGATTCCAGAGTGGGGAATGGGAATGAGAGGAATCATTGTTTCCAGACTGTGTGAATGTCGACTCCATAACGGTTTTAGGTACCATTGAAGTTTCCTCATATGCAGTCTTGCATATGGATTTAGTAAGATGCAGGATGCCATGAAGCCCAGAGCCTGCAGAATTTGCCTTGCAGAAGACTGGGTTTTTGTTGCCATCAGTTTGAAGTAAGCAGTCAGTTGCCTTTGCTTGTCTGGTGTGAGGTAAGCCATATGGACAGTTGATCCAAGCTTGCACACAGGAATGTTATCTTTTGAGAGGGTACCAGTTGTGATTTCTTTTCATTTATTGTGCACCCTAGGCATGTTAGAAGCCTTTTCTCAAATGCCAGGTGTCGAAGAAGAGTGTCCTTGTTCTCTGCTTGAATGAGACAATCGTCCAAGTAAGGATATATTTGTATACTTTTTTGTCTGCAAAATGCAATGGTGCCAGGCACTTTGTAAAGACCCTGGGTGCAGTAGATAAGCCAAAGGGCAGTGCAGAGAATTGGTAATGCATTAAGCCAGCCTTGAATCTGAGGTATCTTCTGCACGATTGTCTTGTTGGGACATGCAGGTATGCCTCTTTTAGGTCCAAGTCACCAGCCAAGCATTCTTGCCCAGCATGGGCAGAAGCTGCTGCAAAGTCAGCATTTTGAATTTTGTAATGCCCAGGTATGTGTTCAAAATCGATGAATCCAGTATTGGCCTTATCCTTTCTGGGTACGACTAAAAACCTTGTCCTTTTTCCTGTTCTGGTATTGTCTGAATGGCCCCCATATCCATGAGGGACGTAACCTGTTTCTGTGCCTCTGCCCATTGATTTTTTGGCAGATCTGGCCAGCCATTGGCAGAGTATGGAAATGGAATCTGTATCCCTGTGATATGATGTTTAGTACCCACTTATCCTGGGTTATTAACTGCCAATTTTGAGCAAAAAGTGCTAATTTTCCCCCTATGGGTGCTACCAAAAGATAAGTGCTTGGTGTAGGCAGAGGAAGTCATTGGGATTGCTTTCTGTAGGTTTGCGCATTATCTCCTCCAGATTTGGAGGTGGAAGAGCCCCATTGCTTTGACCTGTATGAATCTTGTGCCTGGTATCTGGAACCCTTAGGGCATCTGGATTTTCCCCTTTGAGCTCTGTCTGACACAGGAAAGGACCAATTTTTTGTAGGTCAGTGTTTACTGAATCTTGGTGGCTGCACTTGTAAGTCTTTAACAGTTTGCATAGACTTAGCTTTGTCTTCCATTTTCTTTAAAACCTCTTCTGCCTTCAGAGAATCATGCTGTAAAGGTGCATCTAGCAATTTAGCTTTAACATGATCAGGCAAATTTTGTTCTTTAACCAGGCATGCCTCCTAATCACAGATCCAGTAACTGCGGCCCTGCAGGAGGCCTCTAAGGAATCAAAACCACATTGCAAAGTATGCTTTCCAACTTGTTCAGCTGCATGCAATAATTCCTGCAATTCTTTATTTTCTGCACATTCTGAAATCAACATCATTTTCTGTTTCAGCAATCCCATAACATGTTGTTGGTACTTAAGCATATGAAATTGTCAGTTTAAGGCCCCGATTGCCAAGGTTGCAGATGTATAAACCTTTTTTCCCCATCTGTCTAGTGCCCTTGAATATCTGTCAGAGGGGGTAGGATTTTTTGCTGTTGAGGCCTTAACTCCCTTTGGACCCTGTGAAATAGTTTCAGGATCAGCAGCAGGGCTTCTAAATAAAAATGTATGT
This sequence comes from Protopterus annectens, assembly GCF_019279795.1. Lineage (NCBI taxonomy): Eukaryota > Metazoa > Chordata > Ceratodontiformes > Protopteridae > Protopterus > Protopterus annectens. Next base: position 672,480,994 of record NC_056749.1, on the reverse strand, counting down.
GAGTCAGGGACCCTGTAATATCTGTCAGGCTTACTGGGAGCCGGAGGTAAGGAGTCGGGGGGATCAAGCTTGACTCCGAAAACACATCATCCACAATGTCTAAAAACAGGGGGAATGGCTAAAGGCTTGTGCTGAGGGAGAAGGAAATCCCTGAGCCTCTTTTTTGATTCTGAGAAGTCTTGACTCTCCCAGTGAAAATGCTCCCTCAAAGTATGCAAGGTTTCTCCAAATGAATAATCCTCAGGAGGAGATGCAGATGGAATAGACTCCTCAGCATCAGAATCCTCATAGGGAGGTATAGATAATTCCTGATCAGAAGAGGAATCAGAAGAAATAGAAACCTGATCTGAAGATTCATAATCAGTGTCTGGCCTAGGCCTCTTATCTGGAGGGCGATGGGTACCCCTGATCAAGATAATAAGGTCTTCAGCCATTTTGATCATCTGTTTTTTAGGCATAGAGGCCTGTTTACATGGCTCATGCGTTGTTTTTTTAGTTTTAGAAGTTGCTTTTGTCTTTGGTTTTGCAGCTGTCGTCGGTTTGATATACAAATGTTGAGGTCTGAATACACCCTCAGAAGCCAGTGCCTGCTCAGCGGCTCCGGACCCATCTGAGGGAGATACATCCATCGGTCTAATACCTTGAGTATCTTGTGGCATGCTGGACTCCACATGGGTGTTGGTAGAGGCCTGCGACTCGAAGGTAGTGGGTATCAGGGGCTGCGAAAGCTCCTCACTGAGAACCGGCGACTGGCTTAGGAGAAGCTTCATCGTTGGTTTTGGATCTCGACTGCCTTTCGCTGTCCTTTTCTTTGCGTTTTTATGTACTCCGCTAGTCAGATTGCTATCAGACAACATTTCTGGGTAGTTAAATCTGTTTCCAAAATACTTTGATGCAAAAATATACTGACGCTTAATAGTGCGTTGGTTAAATCTAGCAGAAAACCGACAGCCAGGCACGTTGTGATCAGGGCCTAGGCAAGGAATACAGTATAAATGGAAATCCTTATGAGATATTTGCTTCCCACAAGTAATACAATTATTAACTTTTTCTGACATCGGTAAAAAGCAAGAAAAAAGTTTCCCCAACGGGGTACTTAGCTTTATAAGACTTCGGTTCTGAAACTCAAACTCGAATATTTCAGTAGTCGGCCGTCGACACTTGCGAAATGCTTCTGCTTTGGGCACCGCGCAGCAAGAAAGACTAAAGAAAATAGCGTCGGCTGCATGTTTTATACCCCTGATGACCTGACGTCATGGAAGAGAAGACAGCAACCGGTGCAGGACTGGCAGACTGAGGGAAACCTGCCAGCAGAATACCCAAATGTAATGACTGCAACAGTGAAACATGAAGATCATGGATTTTTCTGAAGGAAATGAAGTCTAAAACTCAAATGCATGTCATTATTTAGTGACTTCAGTTCTTGGATCATCCCAGTGATTTGCCAGAAAACCACAAATTTTATGAGGAAAAGACTGAAAATATGAGGCAAGAATCTGGACATTCCGAGAAAACCTGTGCAATTAAGAGCTTTGGAGGGCAGGGCACAGTTATCACTTCCACAGGTGTGGATGGACAGAGTGTGCAGCGTCTTCCACACGGAAACATCTGCATGATGTTCTTAATGAAATTAACATTTTGCCCTATGTGCAATGATGTGGAGGAGAGGGGGAGGCTAAGCAACACTAGGCTGGGAGGAGCCATTGCTATGTGTGTCTTTGTGGAGGTGGGTAATTGAAATGTATGTGGGTGCGTGTGTGTGTGTGCATGAGTGTGCCTGCAGGTATGCATGGACGCAGAAGAAGCTGTAGCACTGTGGCGAGTTCCTATTGATGGGTCCAAGGCATCCAAAGGGGATCTGAGAGCATCTTCTTCATGCTCCTTTCTACAGGTGCTCCTTCTCTGAGGAGGGTCACAGGACCCTTGCTTAGGAGGTAGACATGCTGTGTGAAAGAGGCTCATACCAGCCTTGGAAACGTGAACCACAAAGCCATGGAAAGGGTTTTTTTTTTTTTTTTTAGAGTGGATATACAAAGGCAAGTACTGTGCATAGAAATGATTGCTGTATCTCCATAAGCATTTTAGTTTATTATAAACAGGTACATTGTCAGCTTTGAGCATTATGCCACTTTGGACACAAGTTAGTTCTTCCTTGAAAAAAAGACTGAATTTCGTTCCTTATGCATGATTTTTGTTTGGGCCATCGCTTGGTAAAAGCTATAAAAAGCACCTCAGATTATCTAGAACCCCATGGCTTCTGGGGGCTAACATCCCCCCAAACCTCCTGTTTAATGCAGTTATTACAGAATAGTCATGGTCATTAGGGTCTGTTGAAAGGATTTAGGAAAAAAGTAAAGTAGGAGTAATACTGACTTTCCTTAATTGTGATTTTTGTTCAGGCCATCACTGTATGAAAAAAGCTCTGAAATTCACCTCACAGCATCTAGAGCCCCAAAGACATCCAAAATAATGCAACCTTCAGACCCCAAGCTCAGTTCAGTTATTTCCTCCTCAGTTATTGTTAGGGTTTGTTGAAAGGATGCAGGAAAAAGCAAAGATGATGAGTAAGACTGAATTTCTTTTAAGATTTTGTTCAGGCCATCATTAGATGAACAGGTTGTTTAAAAAAAACAAAAAAAAAAAACAAAACTTAACATGCATCTCAGTGCATCTAGAACTCCCAGGGCTTATGGGTGTCTAGTGTCCCCCAGATCCACAGCTTATTGCAGTTCTTTTCTCCAGAGTTATCAGTCTAGTCTTGTTTACTTATGGGTTGAATGAAGGAACACAGGAACAAACGAGAGTAAAACAAACTGCATGAAAAGGAAGTAAAAAGTAATCTGGATAGTGAGAGCAGGCCAAGATGGGGGACAGACCATGGTGGGGAGGGGGTACGGGCAGAGGTGCATGGGGCAGTGAGCAGTGGGGGAGCACTGTAGAGCCCTTCACCCAGGGTACTGGTTCACCTAAGGCCAGCCATGCTCAAAGCATGACAAGCATGGCCACCAAACCAGGACCGAAGCACTAAAGGTGGAGGAGTGTCCATATTCACCAAGGATATTCACACCTCCAAGCTAGTTGCCCAACACAATGCATCTGAAATTCTACATGTGCAACTAACACTAGGTAAGACTGCAATCCAAATTGTAACTCACTACAGATCCACCACCATGCCCCATGATTCTCAACACCTTTCTAAACATTAAAATCCACAAAAAGGCAAACCAAGGTAAAAAAACTCTGTTTATTATCAAGTTAGCACTTTCGTACAAATAAATAGATTGTACTTCCTCAAAGAACCCAGCATACAAATGGAATTTAAACCCATGGAATCAATTAAACATTCATCAAAAAACCCACCACATTCTTAAAGCAACATTGACTTAGAAGTAAAATTATTAAAAATATATTTGATTCACATTACTTAATGTGTGGTGCTAAAAAGGCACTAGAATTATCCTGTGATTGATCAGGTCAAGAAGAGCATTAGAGGGGGACCATGGGAACTTTTTTTAGATGAATGTGAACTATTTTGGCAATTCAGAACCAATGCGTATAGTTCGCCTGGTTTAAATGCCATGTGTTCCATCAAATGTCTCCTTAAATTAAAAGCCTTAGAAAGATAATTTCTTGGGTTGGGTGATAAGGGTAAACATTTATTTCCTGTTTTCATTTTTATCATCTCTATTTGTTATTGGACAAATTTTTATAGTACTTCATATTCCATCATGTATTGTGTTTGCAGGATAATTCTAGTGCCTTTTTAGCACCACACATTAAGTAATGTAAATCAAATATATTTTTAATAATTGTACTTCTAAGTCACTGTTGCTTTAAGAATGTGGTGTTTTTTTTTGATGAATTAATGTTGAGTCTTTCGGCTTTTCCCGGTTAGGAGTCGCAACAGCGGAACTCCGGTCCGCTAATGTTTAGCAGTAGATTTTTACGTGCGAGTTGCCGGCCCTGATGCACAACCTTCAACGAAGGTACGCCCATTCATGCATGTCTCCACACAGAAGACGCTCTAGCTGAGAATCGAACAGGACAAAGTTTTACTGTGAGGCGACAATGCTACCGCAGCACCACCTGATGAATTAATGAAATGTTTAATTGATTCCATGGGTTTAAATACCATTTGTATGCTGGGTTCTTTGTCTGAGGAAGTACAATCTATTTATACGAAAGCGCTAACTTGATAATAAACTGAGTTTTTTACCTTGGTTTGCTGTGGATTTTACAGTTTTTTTTGTTACCTTTCTAAACATACTAGAAAATATTAAGATACAACCAAACACCCTAATACTGGGCGATTTCAATTACCCTGCCATTAATTGGGAAAACTACTCTGGTACCAACACCTTTTGCCCAACGGTTCTTGGAATTCATAAATTCCAGTGCCCTGGACCAACTAATCCATAGTCCCTCCAGGGGCTCAAATATCCTAGACCTGGTCATTGCCAACATGGGAGACTGATGCTCCATACCAGTGGTCACCCCCTCGTTGGTCAGGTCTGACCATAAGCTACTCATCCTTGACGTCCACATCCTACCTACTTTTCCAAAGCCAACTTCATGCTACTCAAGTCAGTTGTGACAAACTTCATGACACCCATGCAGACGGGAACTGAAAGTTCGACTGCTGAATCCTACACTAAGGCACTGTATGAGCACATCCACTCGAGCATGAATCATGCCATTCCAAACAGAACCAAGACAGTCTCCTCCAAAAAAGGAACCCAATCTGGTGGTCCCCTGCCATAAACAAACTATACAACAGAAGGAAAAAACTGTTGCCGAAAAGAGGAAAATCCCAGGATGCAAAAAACTCCCTTACCAGCCTCAGTAAGAAGCTGAGATTCCTCATAAAATCCTCCAAAACTAGTTACGAAAATGAAATTGCCAAAGATTCCAAGAACAACCACAAGGCATTCTATGACAAGAATCTAAATGGCAATGTTCAGATCTGCTCTGAGCTACAACAGAATGGCATTAAATATACTGATCCCAAGGATATTGGTTATCCTGGCAGATTGATTCAGTGCCAACTTCACCCCCCTCTCACCCCCTAAATGGCCCATCTCAATACCAAAAGATTGCCAAATTCCAGTAATCACGGCCACACAGGTAAAAAAAAACCACACTCTACAAAGCTAAGAATATAGCATCCATAGGACCAGACGGCATCCCGGGCTGTGTACTACATGAACTACAAAATGAACTGGCACCTCACCTAAGTGTCATGTTTAATCATTGACTCACTTCAGGCTTCATGCCCAATGAGAGGCGCACAGCTACAGTTATCCCACTCCACAAGGGGGGATCCACCTTTGATCCCGGGAACTATCGTCCCATCAGTCTGACGAGTCTGATCTGCAAAGCCATGGAACACATTATCATGGAACTTATAAACAAAGACATTGGCAACCTTCAAACACTGGACCCCACCCCACCCAGTTTGGTTTCGTAAAGGGCTGATCTTGTCTCCTCAACCTGATTGACTTCTTCAAATCAGTCTCCAGAGCCATGGATGAGGATAAGGTGGTCCACACAGCCTATCTGGACCTCGCCAAGGCCTTCGAACACCATCTCCCACTCTGGAATCATAGATAAACTTACCAAGCTGGGCATTAATCCCTACGTCACTCGATGGGTTGTCTACAAAAGGGCCTTACAAAACAGATGCTTGGTGCCAGAGCCATGGGCTCAAGCTCAATGCCAAGAAATGTATAGTTATCCCCTTTGGGGGGAAAACATGTACCCATGAATTACCACATAAGTGGCAGTATATGAAACACTGGAAGTGTGATAAGGGACTTAGGGACACAGGTGGACAGTGATCTCACCTTCGATAACCACATAGCCACAACAGTCAGGAAATCCTTCTTTGTGGCACACCTCATCACTAAGGGCTTTTCAACCAGAAAAAAGGAGGTCATTGTCCCACTGTACTCATCCCTCATTAGACCCATTATAGAGTACGACACCCCATTTGATATGTACCTCACAAGACATCTGCAACAACTGGAAAGGCCACAGAAACACCTCACTAAAAGAATCACAGGCCTAAAGCAGATGCCCTATGCTGACTGTCTAAAAAAACTCCAGCTATACTCTGTGGTATATCGCCTACTCAGAGGCGATCTCTGCTTAACATACAAGGCCATGTCAAACCCAGTGATGTTGGACATGCTACACTTAAAGAAATCCCAATCCCTCAAGAGCCACACGCTCCAGGGATCTAAACCTGGTCATCACAATGAACAAAATATGCTGGAGGGATAGTTTCCTGACCCAGAGACTTCCCATACTCTGGAATAGCCTGCCCATACATGTCAAGCTGAGCGCCTCTTTGGCCCTCTTTAAAAGGAACCTTGACAATTGAATGGGAGATAGGAAATTCACCCCGGGGATCATGTCAGTCGCCCTGCTAGACAGGGGACCAGGGAAGTAAATATTCTGGGAAGAAATAGCCAGGGAATTGTTATGGCTAGGCTTGTATAGGCCCTAGGGCCGATAGCCTAGTACCAACCTATGAATCTATGATGAAGGTCAGATCATAATGGGATCATCCAGTACCAACAGCTGAGAGCATAGATGCAAGAAAACCAGACATAATAGTAAGATAAAAGTAACACTGACCATTAAAACTGCAAGGGATTACAGTGTCTTACATGCTGAGCAGCACAAAGTCAAAAAGTACCAGGATTTGTAATCAGAAATAAGAGTAATGTGGAAGAAAGGCCTCAGATAGTTGCAATAGTAGTAGGGGCAACATGATTAATAAAAAAGGATTTACAGACAAATTCATTACCAAAACATGTAACCCCATATAAACTGTAAAAGGAGGAGATTCTGGGAACAATGGGGATGCTGAGAAGAGAACCTACTGTAAGTACATGTAATACAGATACAGACCAGAGTTACCAAAATTAACAGTCTGTAGAAGAGCAGATACAGGTGAAGCATGGGTACCTCATCTGGAGGAGGGGGGGATGCTGAATGTTTAAGTTGCATCTTGTGTCATACAGCCACAGAAACATTTTCCATTTCCTGTCCTTCTGGGATGTCATTGCTCAGACTGGTTACATTTTTCAGTTTGTGTGTTAATTACATGATAAACAGTAAAGCAGTGACAGTACATATATAAACTGCCTTAATCACCTCCGCCAATGTTTTTGTACAACTGTGATACATACAGCTGCATCTAAGTCCCCTCCCCCCACTCCCAGGAAAAGTCTCATCACACACTGCCAATACATCACACATAGGGGAATAACTGCAGGACTGCAGTTAAACCAATCATGTCCTACACACAGTCACATAACAGCAGAAACATCTGATGCCTGCAAAGTTTATTTTCCGTAACTTTCACAATGTCACTAGAGAATACCTCTAAAATCCATGCTTTTCAACTTTAATGATGAATTGCTCCTTCATTTGGAGCCATTTCACCCGAGGTAATCTCCTTGATTGCTGCACCTCAGATAAAAGTATATTTTTTACTTCAGCATTTGCTTATAAATGGTAGCAATCCTTTCATACAGCAAAATGGCTAGGCAGTTTTAAAAACAGTACATGCTGGAGAGAAAAAGAGATGGCAGCTAACTGAAAAGTTAAGTTAATACTTTCCTCATAAAAGGGATTTGTAGCTTTTCTTCTACAGCTTCTGAACCTCTCATAATGAAGTGTATTCAGTTGCCACCAGTTATCTTCTGTGGCATAAGGAGACACTTGGCCACCGGTGGGATGTATATCCCCTAAATGTGAGGTTCTGTGCATGGTAGTTATGCCAATGATGGATCAGCTCATGAATGTTCATGAACTACTCTTTCTACAGGTCAATCCTGTTGACAGTCATGCTGCAGGAGCACTGGTGTTGCCCACTGGCAGGCATGGGAGGGTCAAGGATCAAAGTCTCCAATGAGGATGTCAAGCAATATATTTTACAAAAGCAGCCAAAGGAGCTCTTAAAGAGCAAATCTGCTCTCACCAGATGGTACCTGCATTTCATGCTTGTAGATGCCAACAATTTTAATGCTATATTATAAACAGCCTGCCACGTCATGCTACTAAGGTGCCCTATGTTATTCAATATTTACTGAAAACCACAATGGACATACCCATGAGGATAGCCATAATTCTTTAGAATACCTACTGAATGACCATGGCTTCTGGTGGCACTTTGTGTGGTAAGGTACCCTGGTGGTGCTGCAAAGAATCCAAAATCTTTATCTGGGTTAAAGGAGCTACTTAGAGCACCTGCTTAGGGTCACTTATGAGGGTCCCCAGCCTAAGGTGGATGCCTGGCACTGTCTTGTTAGAGTAATCTCTGAAAACCCTGACATACACCACTCTGGAAAGCTGTGCAGCCACCACACAGTGACCTGCAGAGGCATCATCCTGACCATCTGAGCTGATGGGAAGTAGACAGAGTAAGGGCACCTGAGATGTACTGTACCTACCTGTGCAATTTACAGAGGTGTCTCAGTTTACTGCTCAATATAGGTTGGTTAGTTTAAATGTTACGGAATGCTATATTTTATTCTACAGCTCTTGAGGCCATACAGAAGAATCATCTTGTATACTAGAAAAGGATGGAAAGGCTTTCCATGCACACGGATTCATATTGCTTATTTTTTTCAAGTATAATTTTGCTTTAGAAAATGATAATGCATTAGCTACCAGACGGTGGCTTGTATATAATTTAATATGGAGTAGTAAGTGTATGATTACATGTACAGGTATTGCTAATTAAGCCTGGATACTGCTCGAAACAAAGAAACAGTTATTCAGGTAGTGTATGTGACCACTGATGTTTTAGGCCTGTACACATGCATGTGTTTAGACTACACAGGTACAGAGTGACAAGTAGTCACAGATTCACAGAAATACCCAGACACCTTCTAGGTACAGTAGCACTCCTACACAACTATCATAGGCAAAAGTAGCATATTGTCACAATGGTTACCTTGTTAAGATAAACACTCATACAGGTAGTCAATATTTTAGGTTTAGGCAGCAATAATTATAATTTATGTGTCAGTAATCTTGTACTTCATACAATTAGCATAATACTATGCCTATTGCTCTCTCTCTTCCCTCCATTTAATTGTTGCTATCCTGTCTTTTAAACTCAGTTATTTTTCTCCCTTTATTTTGTCACAGAGGTGTCAGTGGCCAAGTCTGGTGTCATTGTTCCCCAGAAGGCCTAGTCATCTCCTAAATCTTCCCATCTAACACCCTGGGATGGCTCCCCAGTGGCTGTAGTGCAGGACAGCCTGAAACTCCCATCTCCTGTTCCTGGTGATGCTTAATCAGCTGGTAGCACCAAAGTTCCCTCCAGTGGCAATGCTGAGGTAGTGAGTTTGCCACCCACAAGTACATGGTGGGGGAGATGCTGGAACAGACTAGTCAGCTGAAAAGACTCCTCTTGAGACAATTAAGAGTCACATCACTGCCTGCCCTTGCCATCACCACCTCAGGCTAGGCCCAGTGGGGAGAGATGGAGGTCAGAGTGCTGTCCAACTTCCACTTGATACCACACAGTTAATGTGGTATCGAAGACCATACCACCTTCACTGTCATTCCCATGTTCCCCTCTCCTGTGAGTCAGTGCCCTCTCCTGTTTGTGTCCAATCCTCCCCATTACCTTTGTCCTTTGTGTGTCAATAAATTCAGTGTCCACCCTCCCCCTCAGTGCATCAGCCCTTTCCTTGTCAGTGTTATATTTATGTATGTTTGCCCCTAGAAATGACCCTCCATCTCTTATGCCTGCACCTTCCCTTACATCCTTCCTCAGCTTCCCTTTAATAAAAAAATGGGCACTTGTCCCACAAAAACAAATATTTACATACCTTACTCTCCCCACTCCAGTTCTTACCTTCTGTGCTAGCCTTTATTTTTACCTCTTTATAGTAAAAACAAAAACAAATATAGTGAAGATGTCCTACTAAAGCAGTGAGATGCTTTTCTTGTATACTCGAATCTTAGCATATGTACCCTGTGCTGAGCCATCTACATACACACTGCTTGTCAATTTTTCTCGTCTCAATACTTCCCTCTTTCATTGTATGCCTTGTTCCAGGCATCAGTAGGATTACTAATTGGCTTTCACATTGTTTATTGATAATGAGATTAAGGTCATATCACCTTACAAGCAGTACCTGCAGAAGTCAATCCACGGTTGCGTCATGCATGTTTCTGAATTCTAGGGTGTCTTTTTCCACAATGCTCCTGTTGAAAATTCAGGCATTTTTGTAATACATTTGAGCAGCATTTTGGAGTATTTAGTCAATATGATTTTGAAATGCACTACAAGTTTGTTTACAGCAATGTAAAGCATTATGTGTGAAATTTGTTGACATCTGAGATTTGCAAACGAGAGCTACTACTTGGTACTATTGGGAGTTGAAAATTGGGTGTGCAGTTTACAGAGGTGTTGCTGTAGTCTTATGTCAAATGCCGATGCGATTTCTCAAGTTTCACCAAGGCAGAGTTGCCTAGATTACTACTGATGCTATGTCAGGATTTCCTAGGGCATTTAACAAGTTATTTTTGTATGTCAGTAAAGGAGGCCTTATCAGTTTCTTTACAAAAACCCTGAAGCATATTGTTTATAGTCTTTTTGTAAGCCCTGGATTATTTTGAGTTCACATAGATTTACAAAAACTTATGTCTGCTGAAATAGTTTCATATCTTAATCCACAGTTGAAGTGTTCACTAAGACCATCGTTACAAATTGTTAGAAAAAGTATTACTAAAGAATTTAAGTGCTTTATAAAGTATAATGGCTCTTACTAGGAGACTAGTTGGCGTTAACTAGTTCTTCAGTGAATGACAGAACTACACTGTGCAATTAATCTAATAGCTGTGAGCAGCTGTTGCTTGAGGGTCCTTTCTAGATTACAGATATGGTTGTGTAATCGCTCATGTTGTCCAATACAACTCCAGGTGTAATGATTATTTGGGGTTTGTTGATTATTGTGAAATATACTGGTTTTGAGTTTTCTTTGCTTTCATCAGTTCACGTAAATTGTTCAGGTTGAGAAAATCCATAAAAATATAGCTGTCAGGTGCAATTATGGAGATTTGTATGAAGAGTTAACCACCCAGAGACAGATAAGGTCATCAGTTATGATATTATGGAACCAGTACTGGAGGTTGTCTTGTTCAGTGACCGCAGTTGTCTTGCTGATATGTAGAGGCATGCAGTATGCAGGTATTTACCTATATACAGTTGAAGGTAATTACTACATGTTCCTTTTTTAGTAGATTGCGGAGTAGATTTTAGGGCATGCTGCACAATATTTATGACTGCAAACAATTTGGGGGGTTTATTCTTAACTGATCAGTGTTCAATGTGAAGAAAATCTTTACTGATTTTGTCTTTAGCTAGGATAGAGAGATAGGATGTTATATGGTTTATACAGACTGGTTCATGTGGGAAAATTTAGGATGTTTGTTGTTGACATTTCTTATATTCAAGTACATTATATTTACCTGTTAATTGCCTAGTAGTTGTCATTGGAAAAGAAGACTACTGGTTGGTGGTGACTTAGGGCTGCAACGTTTCATACATATAATACAGACACTTACTGTATATAGTGTTGATACATTGCCAGTTGGAATTTATAATGACATTTCCGAGTTATGCTCAACTTCAGTCCCCTTTTTCTGCTTTATTGTTGTGAGTAGTACATGGTAAGATTGTTTGGGCAAATATTTCTTTATTGTTGAACTATAGCCCTTAGCAGTAATTGTTGACTAGTTTAATATTTAGGGCCTGCTGAAATCATTTTGCTGCTTAGTAACAGAATTCTTGTGAAATGAAATGAGATGGGGAACCCCTAAAACTGCACATACAGTCACAACCAGTGGGGCCTCAACTACAAAGCCCTTACGGCAAGCCAATAAAACAAGCTAATAACATGACCCAAGACTCCAGTCACAGGGGACTGTATTGCATGACATACTGATGACCCACTCAGCAGGCTGAACAAGGCGAAAATAATGGTCAGTTGCCTGTCAGGGACAGATCCACCAAGTTACACATGCACTGAAGTTATTGCACCACAGGTACCCGTATGATTCCGTCATAGTCCATGCAGGTGCAAATGACCCGAGACGTACCTCCCTAGACTATAAGAAAGACATTATGGAGCCCTCTGACTATCACAGATTGGAACATGCCTAGTATTGAACAGCACATTACCTTCACCAAGGATGATGCCACAATATGAACAGAAGATGATTGACTTTAAGAATTAGCTTAGTTTTTGGTGTCATTCTAGGGGTATACAGTATTTGTCAGTGTGGGAAGACATGGTGAACCACATTGCTTTACCAGGGATGGTCTGCACCTGTCCACTTTAGGCATTCGAATATTGGCTAAAACACTGTCCTCCCCGTACAACTTTCTTAGGGAATGTCAAATTGACAAACCTTCCAACACAACAAAATCTACCAGAGGAAATCTAAAGGTGTTCCTGCTCAATGCCAGGAGTCTAAACAAGAAGCTATCCTCACCTTGGAGAATGCAGATATCTGTGCAGTTACTGAGAAATGGTTTAAAACTGCAGAAAGTACCCCAGCAGTGCAAGGTTTCAGTGCCTCCCACACATTTGGACAAGCAACTGCATAGATGGGGACTAAAGTTGGATATCTCAATCTACAACAACAAGCATGTTTTCTAGGTTAAACAGGATGACTCACTTGAGTTTTTCCACATCCAGATTACTCACTGGAGTTACTCCACATGCAGATTACCTTAGACAAAGGCTCATATTAATTTCTAGCAAGTTATAGGTCACCCTTTATGTCCCAGGAAACCCATATCTAATAGTTAGACCTATTGAAGACGCTCACCATTCAACTAATTACCATACTCATGGGAGACTAATTATCCGTCTATAAACTGAAAATCCTACACGACCCCAAATTCGCAGGAGCAGAGATTCCTAGACTTTACAATCCTAGTCTGTCATGCTGCTATGCTCAGTATTCTTATGACTGTCTGGGGGGGCTTGTGTGTTTTTGCTGTTATTAGTGGTTTATTTATCCTTCTGAGGTCTTGTATTGAATATCTTCTTTAAATTGAAGTGGTACCGTTTATTCTTGCTTCTTTTGTACTCTCTGGTGAGTTGATACTCGTAATTTCATTTAGGCTGCACTTCTGTAATCCTAAATGACAAAGTTTACTTTCACTTTGACTTTCTAAATACAAACAATCTGGACCATCAAAACCCAGATAACATACTGTATTAGCCTATATGGAATTATTCACAGACCTTTTGTACAGCCATGTCAATGAGAGGCTGCTGTGCCTACCAGAAGCAAGTTCAAAACTAACTCATAAAACAAACCACCCTGGTGGAATCCAAATTGAAATGTATTGTACAACAAAAGAAAAAAATCATAACTAAAATTTGTAAGTGTAACTCCAAAAAAAAAGATAAAATCCCTCCCTCCCAAACTAAATAAATAGACAACTAAGTGGATTAATTAAGTTCCACAAACCAAGTTTTAAGGTAAAGCTAGTGTCCCAGGCCAAGGACAGCCATAAATCCTTTAATTGCGTCTAAAACATCAAAAGCAGCACACAATAGTGTGCCAAACTGTTGGTAAATGGAGCCATGTTCACAGAACCAAGAGATGCAGCACTTTAAGGCCTTGGATGGACCCCAATAATATCCCAGGATGCCTCCTAAATGGCCTGAAATATGACCTATCATAGTCACTGTTGTCACTATTAGTTTCCACACAGGCTTTGTACCATGTGAATGGAAGACTGCAGTGGTCATCCATCTGTACAAGGGCGGGCCATCAATGGATGGCCAGGAACTACAGTCCCACTAGTTTGACTAGTCTCATATGCAAAGCCATGAAAAGAATTATCATGAAAATAATTAACATTGACAAAGGAAACCTTCAGACTCTGAATCCAACCCAGTTTGGTTTTGTCACAAGCAGGTGATACCTTCTGAACCTAGTAGACTTCTTTCAGACAGTCACTAAGGCAATGGATGGGGGGAAAATGGTGCATGTTGCCTACCCTGACCTAGCTAAGACACTTCATACAATACCATCAAAAAAATGACCAGCACACAAGCAAGCTCCACTGCTATAAAAAATGTTTACTTCATAAATGTAATTTCAAAGCAAAATTCCACATCAGCATAGTAAAAAAATTCCACCACCACAAAGGTAAAAAAAAAAGCATACCAGTTTCAGCCCTTGGCCTTCATCAGTGCATACAACTAAATGCTGACTATTTTAAACATTATAGGGCAAACTGAACACACCCTAATTAAAAGTAAATTGGCTCTTAAGATTGTTCATTAATTCTAGGGCAAAATAAAGCCTCCAACTTAATGATCCACATACGTTCTTTATTATTTAGTAAAGAATGTAAACCTTTATATTTAGCTATATAGAACAGCTAATTTATAATGCTAATCATATTTGTCTTGGTTCCATGGACATATGGCGTTGCTATTTAGACGATTGTTGACTGGTGTGGCATTCGGATGAAACTTATTTGCTTGAATTTGTAGAATATTTAAATGAGAACAAATGGGGCCTTTGCTTCACAATTAACTATCATCCCCAGGAAATGTATTTCTTGGGTGTTCAAATTATGATGAATGATGGCACCATAAAAAGTTCAGTATTTAGGAAAAATCCTCAGTTCAATGCTTTGTTGCATACAACCAGCTGCCATCCACCTGATATATTAGATGATAATCCAAAATCACAATTCATGAGATTAAAAAGAATCTGCTCTATGTAGGATGATTTTGAGTTACAGGCCCAGGATATGACAGTTAAGATTTCATAATAGAAGCTATTCTAAACGTAAGGTTCAAAGTGCACTAACCTCCGTACAGGGCATTCATAGATCTCAGTTACAGAAATATCAGTATAGGCCCCAAACAACACAACCCATTAGATTTATCATGAATTTTGGAATAAATACTACCAGTTTATAAAATATTATACGTTAACATTGGGATGCATTAAATTTGGATGATAGGATACAGGAATTGTTACCTGGAAAGTGTAGGTTTGCTTACAGGAATGTGGGGGGTTTGTTCAATCATTTCAAGAAAGGGCTTAATAGGGATTATACTTCACAAATTATGTTGGATGGAACAAAGTTATTGGGATGTCACCCATGTGGACACTGCAGTTTTTGCAAATTTGTCCCTAAAGAAAAATGTTTCACTTGATCCAATTGTCCCATAGTTCAATATTCTAGTCTATGGTAATTGTAAAACAAGATTGGGTTATTTATTTGGCCAGATGTACCTGCCCAGCCTTCTATGTTGGGCAAACCTCATGACCCTTTAAACTGCGAATATCAGAACACAAGTGATATTAGATGTGGTAAAATGACTAGTGCTCTATATAAACATGCTAAAATTTACTTTTACCATTATAGATGGGGTGGGGGGATGACTAAAGATAAAGAAGGTTTACATTCTTTACTATGTGGATCATTAAGTTAGGGGCTTTATTTTGCCCTGGAATTAATGAACAATCTTAACACCCAATTTACTTTAAAAAGTTTTATTGGGCAAACTAAACACACCCTAATTAAATTGTAAGCATTTAGTTATATGCACTGATGAAGGCCAAGGGCTGAAACCAGTAAGCTTTTTTTACCTTTGTGGTGTTGGAATTTTTTTTTTTTTTTACTATGTTGATGTGGAATTTTGCTTTGAAATTACATTTATGAAGTAAACATGTTTTTATAGCAATGGAGCTTGCTTGTGTGCTGGTCATTTTTTTTTGATGGTTCCATATTTCTGGACCTTGCACCATACCATACTTGCGTGGGGGTTGGACGTGCCTTCTGAACCATTTCATACAATACCCCACTCAGGCTTTGTAAACAAACTCACAATTAGGTATAAACCTCTATGCAACTCCCAGGATAGTCAGCTGGCTCACAGAAAGGACCCAGGAAGTTAGGATTGGAGGGACCACCTCCACAAAGGTGTCCATCACCAGGAGAGTCCCCCAAGACTCTGTGCTGGGTCTGCTCCTCTTTTGCATCCATTTTTCAGATGTCAAGGCCAATGTCAAGGGCCGATTACCAAGACAGCAGATGACTGCAAGCTAGGAATCCCCCCCCAAGATATTAACCTCTTACAGGAAGAGGTAACCGACAAAACTGGTGCCAAAGCAAAGGCTTAAATCTCTGTGCCAAGAAATGCACAATAGTACATTCTGGGAAGATATACACATAGGAGGAACTACCTCATTGATGTACACCCCTAAAAGTGCACACAGTAGTCAGGGATTTGGGGACTCGTGTAGATAGTAACCTGGCATGTGTCTAAGGTTGTAAAAAAATCATTTTGTGTCACACAACTTATAAGTAGGGGCATGACATCTAGGTCAAAACACGTCATCGTGCTACTGTACTTAGCCATCATCAGACCCATCGAGTATGCTACCTTTGGTATGTACCCGAGTAGGCACATGCAACAACTGGAATAGCCACAGAGGTTCCTCACAAAAAGACTACAGGGAGTAAACACAATGTCCTGTGCAGACTACTTCAAAGCCTGCTCTATACTCTTGTTTCCTGCAGACTGTTGAGAGGTGATTTAGGTCTGGCATATAAATCATCCTTGGATCTTGGTCTGATGGATCTTTTGCATATCCACACAATGAACAGCACCAGAACTACTAGAGTTAACAATTTAAACTTTGCTTGTGACTTAAATTAGGACATGTAAGCATCTCCGAGAATCACCATTTTCTGGAATAAACTTCACATCCATGTGAAGTAGAGCCCTTCACTAACCCTATTCAAATACAACCTGGACCAGTGGATGGGAAATCAGGAATACACCCCTGGTCTTACACCTATGATTCTGATGGGAAGAGGCAGCCATTAAATCATGCTCTAACATACAACGGGCTTAGAATAACCTCTAAGGCACAATAACGCATGGGATGCAGTTGGGTTGCATGGCTAGACTTGTAAAGCCCCCATTGGTAATTAGCCTAGACCACACCTATGAACCTATAAGAAAGAAGTGTGCCATATAGTCAAGAGAGAGGGAAGCACAACTGGAGAGTAACAAATGGGAGTATTAAGAGGAGTACAAAAGGTACAGCAGTCCCTGGGTTGGGCGATACCTGGATGTAATGGATTGTCAGAACCAGTACATAACTTGTGTTCTGTGAGAAGTCAGTGAAGTATATTCACATAGGGCATAGTAATATTATCACAAGTCAGGCCACAAGAGGTTCAGCTTCAGTAAAGGTAGGATACTTTATTGGTAAGAAAAAAGTGTCTTCAAAACCGGTAAAGAGATATGGTACACACTGATAAAATGATGCAAAGATCAGGTAGGGTTACCTGCACTAGACTAACTGCATCAATGATGAGGTGAAAGAACAGATAAAGGTGGTAAATGTGTAGATGATAGAAGGTAAGAGAAAGTTGTAAAGCATAGACTAAAAGAAAATTGTAGAGGACTGTGGAAAGGTATGCGAAGAAGGTTAAGAAAGGTGATCAGATGGAAACAAAACTTGGTCATAAACCTGAGGAGGAGAAAGACAACAAGAGGAGGAGAAAGACAACAAGAGGTGCTGTAAGCCAGCAGTCAGGTGCTACACACGAGAAGACAGTCAAGAGCCAAAGAGTAAAATGACATTTACAAGCCAAAAACAACCAATAGATCTCGTCAGTTAGGGAAGATGATTTGTTAACATTAAACTCATGCCACATCTAATGCAATAGACAAATGTTTATACAACCAAACACATACAGGATATGTTGCAGTGTCCCACGTGAAGATGCTTAAATTTTATTATTTATTATTTGCTGACCTGGGTATAGTGCCGATTCCTTTAGGCCATTTTTAGGTCCAGCCCAGGAAGTTACAGCTGTTTCAGTGGTTAGGATTTAAAACTCTCACTACTATTGCTTGGATTTGATCTCCAGTCAGGCAAGCTTCACTGTTTTTTCACCTTCTCTCTGACTCTAGTTCTTTGGCTCTAGAGCAGATGCCTTTGTAAGTCATATTTCCCTTTTACTCATACATTATCAGACCCATTATTGAATATAATTTTCCTTTTGCCATGTATTTATCTAAACAGGTTACCAGCATTTGATGAAGTGTTCTCTTAGCTGATCATTTAGGGGAAAGGATTAGGTAAGGGGATAGTTAACTGGACTGTTTGTGCAAGTGTTCGGGTTAGCCTAAGGGTTAATTTAGGTGATAGTTGTGGTGTGTGTGTGTGTGTGTATTCCATATGGTCGGTCTGAAATGTCTCATGTAGTAGTAGTTTTGCAGAAAAACTTTTTATTCTGTGGGGTTGAGGAGGATCTGACAGAGGTTGGCATGAGTTGGTGGACTGGAGCTTCCTGGTTCATGCTGTCCAACCCTAACCCTGTCCATTTTGTGGCCCCTAACCCTGTCCTGCCTGTGGCCCTAACCCTGCATCTTACATGGGAGGGACATTTATAACACTACCACTACAATTATTCTAAGAAATTATATTTGGAGTTAGTGGTAAGGTTAACACATTGCAAGATTAAAGTGTTTTCATTTTTCAGTGTTATTTTTCAACATTTTAAAAGTTTGATGTACTGGGTTTGACATACTTTGATCATTTGCCACAGACGCATCTAAACATGTAACTCAAAGTGGACAGAGCTCAGAGGTTTCTAAGGAAGAAAGCTCAGTGGCCTTTTAGTTAACAGTACAGACTGGCAACCTTCTCTCTATACTCATTTTTGTAGACCTCCGTGGGGATTTGTGTCGAACCTTCTGAGCCATGAAATATCCAACCCTCTTTGACCTTCTATTCCTTCACAGAAGGGTTCCTCAAATACCAGGTTAGCGGAAATAAATCTTCCATCAATAAGTAAGACGGAGATGCATGACAGATTCATATCCCAATGTGCCCCCACCTTCAGAACAAACTTCCACCATATGCCAAGCAGACTAGCACCCTTGCCACCTTCAAGGTAAACTGAGATTATTGGATGGGCAGTCTCAGATTCTGCCCAGATCTACCCTTTACTGTGTTGTTGCGAGGCTGGAGGGAACTTTTGCATATGGATTATTGGCTAGGCTGGTAATCGCTTGCAGACTTATTGCCTAGTGCTGACCTATGAACACATGAATCCATGAATCCATTCCTGCAGCCCATGCTTCTAAAAATTAGCTGGGAAGTGCAGAAGCATCAGCTGGGTGTCTACCAAAACTTTAATTAATTATATTAAACAAGAAAAAGTAAAAACAAACATGGTACCAAACAAACGAAGGAGGGTACTGCAGCCACAAATCCAAAGTCCGAAAACACGTTAGGTACTTTTAAATGTTAAACAACAACGTTTTCGTCGCTAAACATAAGCAACTTCTTCAGAAAAAAGTGAGAAATTACAAGTGAAGGCATATTTAAAAAGTCCGCTCACTTCAGCAGGTTCTATTAACCAATCAGTTTAGTACCTAAATAATTAATTAATTATAATGAATAAAACTTTTAAAGCAACGCAGACAAACACATTAACCAACTGTATCAGCTGCTATATTAAAAAAACAATATTGTACCCAATGTAAGCTATTCTTTACAGGTTGAAATCAGTAAAGTTAGCGTGAACAATAGAAATTTATAAAATAAGCAAGCATATATAAAATAACAAAATAAGAAAATATAAAAGACAATGTAATGTTCAATTGTTTTCACAAGTTGACAATTGACTTCTTACTAGAACTAAATAAAACAGTCTCTACTGAGACTAGGAAAATAAACTAGTGTCTGTAACTAAGACAGCGCTTTAGTTTAAATGTAAAAACTATATTTTAAATGTAAAAACTATATTGCAGTTGACGTCAAGTCCTGGATAGCAAAAGACATTTAATGACAACTGCCTTTCCAGTTCACTACGTTCTAGTAACAGTAAGATAAGTCTCCACTGGTGTCTTATCTAAGACAACTCTTTAATTTAAGTATACAAGCTATATTGCAGTTGTCGTTAAGTCCTGGGTAGAAAAAGGCATTTAACGACACCTGCCATTCGAGTTTGCGGCTTTCTAATGTCAGTGAAGTAGGTCCCCCCCCATGATGTCATGTGTAATTTGATCTATAGCCAAGAATTGAAAAGAATGGCCACCTTTTGTATTTATGTGCTTCGCTAAAGCTTTATCACTTTTACTTTTTGAGATAGCATCCAGGACTTAACGTCAACTGCAATATAGTTTTTACATTTAAAATCCAGCACCCAGATATGAAAAATTTCACTTGGAGTTGCACAGTAAGGGAAGGAACAAGAAACAGTGGCAACTCTGATGCAGTCAATGTTGTGGAGTGTTAGGCTATGAAAGCGCAATGGATGGCGCAGGATGCAGCTGAAGCTATGTCACAGGAAGCTATTCTGGAACTTTCTGTAGAATGCCTGCAGGAAACAGATAAGAATATGCCTTCAGTTCAAAAGAAAAAGATCCAAGGGAAGAGTTGCTTGATTTAATAGAGGTGGATAGACAAATTAAAATTGATAAAAGAAATAGATTACAGAAGGTCAATAAAACCAAAAATATTAGAAGCCTGATAAAGCAAATGAATACAGTAATAAAGACTATTAACAGAAATTTGTTTGATATAACAGAAGTAAATAGGATATATTATTGTGCAGCAAACTTAATAGCAGATAAAGATTTACCACAAAAATTCAGGTCAGTAAGGGAGAGGAAGGGAAGAAATCAAATGCCATCACGGAATTATCGAATAGAGAGAACTATAAAGCAAACAAGATAAGTGGTGTCACTGTTAGAAGACTATAGAAGAGGGAATAGGTCACCAAAAACACTTAGAAAGATAGATGTGATAAAAGCAATGGGCAATATTAAAACAGAACAGGATGGGAATAGGTACACTACTGCAAATAAACTAAAGATATCAGCACAGGGAGAGAAACATATAAAGGAAAAGTACAAAGTAGGCAACTTATTTCTGATCCCAAAAAAGTTTTAGAGGATTGGGAAACGAAGCAAAAGGAAAAGAACCACCACCAAAAAGGAAGTAATGGACACATTTTGGAGAAAAGACCCTGCGGAACGTAACAGATTCCAAATGGATAGAAGTAAAAGAAATAGTAAGAAGTTCAAATCCACAGTATATGAAATGGGATGAAGTAAAGGCCAGAGAAATTGAAACAAACTTAAGAAAAACTCCTCAATGGAAAACCCTAGGCCCAGATGTGGTACCCAACTTCTGGCAATTAACATTGTTACACAAAATTTTAGCCCCGAGTAAGAACTACTTATATGCACACCCTGAATGGACAACAACCTGGTTAACAGAGAAAATGATGCTCCCTTTAAGAGTAAATCTGCAAGCTGTCCTAAAAACTATAAGGCCAATAACTCGTCTTTCAACAATGGTATACTGGAATTGGTGCCGATTGAGCTTATAATCATTTAGAAGAAAACTCACTCGAATCATGGCAATGGAACAAAAGGGCAACGAAAAAGTCATATTGAATGAAGGATCATTTGTCGTTAAAGTCATAATGGAGAATTTTAAAAAACGGGAAGAATTTAAGTATAGCATTGATAGATTACAAAAAGCATTTGACACCATCCCACTTTCATAGATAAGAGAGTGCTTACAGATGTACAAGATACACCCTGCATTGATCAACTACATTACATTATAGTGACCATGAAACAGTGGCAAAGCACTTCCAGCTTAGCCATGATAAAGGACAAATTATTATCCCGGAGATAAAAATTCAAAAGGGGATAATTCAGGTGAGACGGTCACCGCTGATGTTTTGTCTTTCCCTTAATCCAGTAAGATGTCTGTTTAAGAGATTAGGTCATGGGTATAACTTGGCTCCCAGACAAAGTGTAAAGACTTTTTTGTGGAGGATTTAAAACTGTATAGTTCATCAGATAAGGAGCTGAAAAGCACAACTGGAAGTGGTCAAAACTTTCTCAAATCATATTGGATCAATTGGACAGAAAAACAAGAAAAATGCTTCACACATCGAATGAGATATAAAAAAAAAAAATCAGTGTACAAGATTGTATATCCCATGTTCTGAAGGCGGTATGGGCATCCTCAAATTGATTAAGTATGGGTCTGCAATTGTAGGAGTGCATACATATCTGCTGACACTATCAGATCCAAACATAGTGAGAGTGTTGAAACATGGAGAACAAATCTAAGATGACTTCCCTGCTTAGTTAAAGCAGAAGCATACTGGTGTCGAGCAGGAAAGGAAACCAAACCAGAAACAGATAAAAATCAGGCAGCAACTGAATGTGCCAAAAACAACAAAAAAAATATAAGAAGGATCAGATGAGATGAGAAGGGAAGAAATATGGAAAAGGCATATGTATACTTGCAAGTACAGAAAACTCTGAAGCTGCTCATGTCAATCAGGATATGATGCTGGAATGGTTAAGGAGAGGAGAATTCAAACCGAAAGGTGAAAGGTTAATATTAGCAGCCTAGGATAGCGGACTACATACACATCGTAAGTCCATTCAACATATGGGAGAAAGAAATCCAGGTTCTGTAAAACAGAACTGCAAACAGTCACACATCTTGTTGCCTGGTGTAATACACGAATAGCAGAGGGTCTGTATAGTGAGACATGTAATAATGTGGCAAGACTGTTGCACTAGCGATTGTGCAAATATTACAATACTGATATAGCTGAGAAACATTGGAAACATGAGTCACAAAGCATTACAGAGAATGATGAAGTGCATATCAAATGAGATCACACATTACCAACAGTTCAAAAAATGGATGCAGGAAAACCAGATATAGTAATCCCAAGAAAAGACAAGTAGCATTGATCATTGCAATTACTATACCTAGTAATTATAGCATCTTGCATACTGAGAGACACAGGATTTCAGTACTATACCTAGTAATTATAATATCTTGCATACTGAGAGACACAGGATTCCAGGCAGAAATTAGGTCAATGTGGAAGGACAGACAAACAGTTTCAATAATAGGAGGAATACTTACAAAAAAAGAATGTATGGTCTTATATTTGCTACTGATGTATGTAACTCCATATGAATTGCAGAAGGAGTCACTTCTGAGCACATTGTGGGCACTGCAAAAGAGCACTTTTGGATAAAATCAAAGATCGAACCACTACTAATTTCATGAACCATTCCCATCAAGGTATTAGAAACTGAAAAGATGAAGTAAATTGCTGTAGGTGTCTGTAGTTTGTGTGCCTGCCTCTATGTGCACATGCCCAACTCGGTTTCACTGCCCTGCACATCCTGAATGGCAAAACAGCACAGCGTTTCCCATGACCCCAAATCTGATTAAACAAGTAAACAGAAAATGGGTGAATACACAGAGTATGCCTACCTGCAGATTTTAATCAATATTCCCAGACAGAGATTATAAACCTACCACTCACGATTTACAACTGGTTATGAATGCATTATTTAAAACTGTGGATCCTAGTATCAGACCCTAGCAAATACTCCACCACAGGTACAATGTCAGACTCTCAGCGATCATCTCCCAATCTATACGACTAGACATCTCACACATCCAACAGCATATTTGTAAAACAAAATACAACCTTTCCAAGTTTAACCCAGAAATGTTCATCTATTAACTGGAACTTCCTAACCCCCCCCCCCTTTAGATGATGCTGTAATGGAGTTCAATACAACTTTTCTAAATATCCCAAGTAGCTTTGCACCTCCTAGAATGAAGAGAATAAAACAAATAATGCAATCTGGCTATCCAAAAGAGAAGAATGCTAATGCAAGTTAGCAAAAAAGCATGGAAAGAATGGCAAAATAGAACCTCAGTATTGTGAAAACTTCAGAATACTTCAACCCTACTAAAACAAATAATTGAAGACAAAACTACTATAACTTTCAAAAGAACACCAAGCACAACCCTGAAAAAAAAAAAAGTTTGGAAATCCATTAAAGAAATCTTACATCCCAGCCAAAAATTCAACCCAAACCCCTCTCCCAATAATTCCTTACTCGAAACTGCAATACAGTCTAACCCTTATTTTATAGCTTGCATATCTTCTCTAACCAAGGATTCCTCAACATCTAATCCCAGCCCTGCCCCACAGCCACATATCAAAACATCCACTTTAACCTTCAAACCTGTGCCGTCATCCTATATAAAACTATTTTTAAACAAACCGTGCTCTTCTTCAGCTGATGGCCTTCCAAATGAGTACCTAAAAATAGCAGCCAATAGCATTACTTATCCTATCTCCATCTTTATAAATAGGTCAGTCCAGGAATCCCATGTTCCCCTCTATCTGGCAAAAGTCACACATTATCTATTTGTACAAAGGAGGAAATTCAACAAACATGAATAACTTTACACCTATATCTGTCCATCGCCAAAATAACTGAAAAATGTATTCAAAAACAATTGTTAGACTATCTCCTGCAGGAAGAAATCCTATCCGCTACACAACATGGCTTCCAACAGTACTATCATTGCCCTTCTAACAGACAGTATATACATACTGTCAAAGCTAGAGATAATGGCAAACTAGTCTACTCCTTCCCTTAGACACAGTTTGTCACAGCAAACTTCTTCAAATATCCTCACTAGGTCTCAGCCCACCCTTCTGTGGTTCAAAAGCTACCTGTCCAATAGGTATCAGGTCAGTAAATGCTCTCTCCTTACCTCACAGTCACCACCAGTGTACCACAAGGCTCTTTTCTTGGTCCCCTCCTCTTTCACAGTTTCACCAACACCCTCTATACTTCCACATAGGTCCCCCCAATACAACACACAGATGATCCCACTCATTTGCACATTGGACAATGTGGCACACCTCAAAACATTACTCAGAAAGCTTTAGCAGCCACTGAAACATAGCTTCATAACTCACAACTCCAGCTCAACCCAAAAAAGACCAAACTACTACTTTCTTTCCCCCCAACTCCCTCTGTCATGAAAAAACTTTAAAAGTCCTCTCTATACAGCCATTGAAGTCACTTCTTGTAGCAAACTATTAGGGGTGATAGTGGATGATAATCTTACATTCGACCTGCATATACAAAATTGCACAAGAAAAAAACACCCCAAAAACTAGGGATGCTTTATAGAGCCAAAAACTCTCACCAAAGCAACTAAAACTACATTTGACACTTATCTCCTCCCTAATCTTCTTTATGGTGCTTCCATCCTTACTAACCTCCATGGTTTACAAAAATTGAAACTTGGACAATGCTATAACAAAGTTGTTAAATTTGCAGCACACCTCGCCTTTCAGAATCCATCTCTGTATAGCACTGAAAAGCCTAAATTGATTAGTACTAAATCAGCTAACATGTACACAACGTCTTACCACCTATAAGATCATCCAGCATCCATCTGCCTATACACTACTAAAAAACAAACATTCAACATAACTATGTTCCCAGTCATTGCAATCCAGTGACCAAAATCTTCTGTCTACAAACCTAACAAATCTGCTGGATATTGTCGATACTTATACAAGGATG
Source organism: Protopterus annectens (assembly GCF_019279795.1). Taxonomy (NCBI): domain Eukaryota; kingdom Metazoa; phylum Chordata; order Ceratodontiformes; family Protopteridae; genus Protopterus; species Protopterus annectens. Next base: position 672,455,495 of record NC_056749.1, on the reverse strand, counting down.
CTAAAGCCTGGCAGGGCTGGTGCTAGCATTTTGGGGGCCCCAGCTGGATATTGTCTATACTTATACAAGGATGCTAAGGCCTGGCAGGGCTGCTGCTAGCATTTTGGGGGCCCCAGCTGGATATTGTCTATACTTATACAAGGATGCTAAGGCCTGGCAGGGCTGGTGCTAGCATTTTGGGGGCCCCAGCTGGATATCGTCTATACTTATAGAAGGGTGCTAAGGCCTGGCAGGGCTGGTGCTAGCATGTTGGGGGCCCCAGCAAGTTTTAAGTTGGGAGCCCTACTCAGAAGAATATAAAGTGTGACCAAATTGCCATCGCACCCCCTACCCTGTCATGCTCATCCAGCACAGTTTACGAACACTATATAGTGACACTAGATTCAGATCATTAAGAACTGATGTGCCAAGGTACACATTGGCATGTTACATTATGACAAACCCCTGTAACACAGCAAGGTAATGGTGCAGGCACACTGACTGCATACTCCAACTGCCCAGATTGGAGTCATTTTTAGTTTGTTCCTCAAATTTTGTAGTTCTCTGGATTTTTTGTAGCAAATCATGGAGGGTTGAATTCACTAAATAATGACAGGCAAACAAGTTTCAGACTTCATATCCTTCAGAAAATTCATGGCAACACCAACACATTTTATTCTAGCAACTTAAAGTTTATAAGAGCAATATTTGAAGTGTGTCATTTTTTGGGGCCGTCCCCCCTTTATCTTTGGCTTTGTCCAGAATTTTTGTGCAAGGAGATTGAGAGCTATGACTGACTGGCATTTAGTAGCAATGTTGTTACATTACGACAAGCCTTTGAACCACATAAAGGTAGCCAATCCCACAGAAGGTACACAAAGACACCCATACTGACTCCCACACACAGCACAGACACAAGACAAAGACAGCAGTACAGCAAGGCCAGACACCCACACAGACTTCCTCACAAAGGACAGAGGCACACCAAGACAGTTACACACACACAAACACAAAACACACACTACAGCAAGACTGACACCCTACACAGGACAGAGCCACCAACCCCCACTTGATAGCAACAAGACCAGGACAAAACTACTGCAAGATTGAACAGAGACCCACACAAAATGAAGGCAGCACTACTACAAAACAGAACTGAGACACCACTCCCAAACACAAGATCATTACAGCACTATGGCAAGAAACACGCAAGCAGCATTAGATAAACTGACCCAATCACACAAGACAGACAATTACTAAAATGCAGAATAGTCACACTGCAGAGGTACACAATACAGCTATGGGACAGACATAGAAAGACTACAGACACACAACACATACAAGGGAAAGCCATGGGGATTACAGAGCCTGACAAAGGCAGACTCAAACCCAGAGAGAAAAAGGTGAAGTCATGACCACCAGAGTCATTCATCTTCAATGTGCAGTTAGCACCTCAACTTTGACTGCTGCCACTATTAGTGCCATTAGCAATCTGTTCCTGCACTTCTGTCCTGGCCTCACGAGGAGTCCTGCCACTGCCAACTGTCCTGGCCTCACGAGGAGTCCTGCCACTGCCAACTGTCCTGGCCTCACGAGGAGTCCTGCCACTGCCAACTGTCCTGGCCTCACGAGGAGTCCTGCCACTGCCAACTGTCCTGGCCTCACGAGGAGTCCTGCCACTGCCAACTGTCCTGGCCTCACGAGGAGTCCTGCCACTGCCAACTGTCCTGGCCTCACGAGGAGTCCTGCCACTGCCAACTGTCCTGACCTCACGAGGAGTCCTGCCACTGCCAACTGTCCTGGCCTCACGAGGAGTCCTGCCACTGCCAACTGTCCTGACCTCACGAGGAGTCCTGCCACTGCCAACTATCCTGGCCTCACGAGGAGTCCTGCCACTGCCAACTGTCCTGGCCTCACGAGGAGTCCTGCCACTGCCAACTGTCCTGGCCTCACGAGGAGTCCTGCCACTGCCTACTGTCCTGGCCTCACGAGGAGTCCTGCCACTGCCTACTGTCCTGGCCTCACGAGGAGTCCTGCCACTGCCTACTGTCCTGGCCTCACGAGGAGTCCTGCCACTGCCTACTGTCCTGGCCTCACGAGGAGTCCTGCCACTGCCTACTGTCCCTGGCCTCACGAGGAGTCCTGCCACTGCCTACTGTCCTGGCCTCACGAGGAGTCCTGCCACTGCCTACTGTCCTGGCCTCACGAGGAGTCCTGCCACTGCCTACTGTCCTGGCCTCACGAGGAGTCCTGCCACTGCCTACTGTCCTGGCCTCACAAGGAGTCCTGCCACTGCCTACTGTCCTGGCCTCACAAGGAGTCCTGCCACTGCCTACTGTCCTGGCCTCACAAGGAGTCCTGCCACTGCCTACTGTCCTGGCCTCACAAGGAGTCCTGCCACTGCCTACTGTCCTGGCCTCACGAGGAGTCCTGCCACTGCCTACTGTCCTGGCCTCATGAGGAGTCCTGCTGCTGCTAACTGCCTTTGCCTCAAATCCTGCTTGTTTCATCCTCCTTGTACTACTTGGTCCTACCTGCTGGAGTAAGCATAGTCAGTGAATACACAGCATACTATCCAAGCCAGAAGTGCTACCTGACGTGTACTGCCTTACAGCATTATAAAAGGTTGCTCCAAAGGAAATATGAGCACATACCTAGAGTTTTACTGGGATCTTACGAATTTCCTTCTGGATAAAGTCCTAAACGAGGCTGCCATGTGATAAACCTTGTCCCACTTCATGCTCAGTTGAGAGCACTGCCAAGTCTGAAATTCCCTCCTGACTCATTGATGAATGTAGTATGTCTTTACGAGTTTCAGTCTAGAAAAGCTGCGTTCTGCAGTAGCCATTGTAACAGGTGCAGTCAAATAAATGCGCAGTGAAACATAAGTATTTATAAAGAGGTCTTGCAAGTGGTTGTGAATGAGGAATTTTAAACACAGTCAGTGGTGATTTATTACCAATCATTTGAGAAAGGCTTTTCAGTTCGTGTCCAAGGTCTGAGTCAATGTCACAGTGACCACTTATCCCAGTCAATTGTTCTTTCAGAGCCTTATCCCAGTCAATTGTTCTTTCAGAGCCTTGCACTATGGGATCAATGTGTCTTCTGCAGCTTCACTTAAGGCTTTAATATTTGACAAAAATCCAAAGGCCTTATCAAACTTTGAAAGCTGCTCAAACTGGTCAGTAAAAGGATTGGATTGTTGGGTCCAGCAGCACACAGAAGAACTCTGCACAGTTTTACCACTGGATCCTGTAAGAACTCTGCACAGTTTTACCACTGGATCCTGTACAGTCTCATCTTCTCCTTCACAGTCAAAGCAGCGCTTTATATTCCTCTACCTCTTCTTGAAATGTGGTGCCAACATCCGGATCTTCTGCTATCTTGCAGGCTTCACTCATGACATGTTGAAATCCTAATTCTGCAGCAGGTCCATAGTTGATACCAACACTTTGACAGATGTAGAAATGGACTCTGCAGAACTTTGCTTGCACGATTTACCTCCGTCAGCACATCATACCAAACCATTAAATATACAATGAATTGGTACGACAAATTCTGAGCACAGTCCCCTTGCTTGTCGATATGTTGCAGCATCACTTGAACATACAGCTTGACCTATCTCCGGTAATGCTTCCATGACTCCCTTCAACTGAAGTCTTACTGCCTTGACACAGTCTATCCTGAATTCCCAGCAAGTCTCCAACAGTGGCATCACAGTGATTGTTACGTGCCATTTCAAGATCTACTATCTGCTTATTGATGCTGAACAGAATACGTAAATTTTCTGCAGACATCCAGACACTGCCTATAGTGATGAATGTGTTCCATCACTAACTGCAAGATTTAAATTATGGCAGGCACATGGCATGTAAAAAGCTCTTTAATTCATCTGTTTTATCTGGGCCTGCACTACAACTGTTTTCCCCTTCATGTTGCTGCCATTGTCGTATCCTTGTCCTAGACGGTCGTCAATATCCATTTGCTGATTTTACAGAGTCTGAAGTGTTTCTGTACATCCTACTACAGTGGAATAATTTACAGGCGCAAATCCCAGAAAGTGTTCAACTGTGGCTACAGTCCTGGAAATATCCACATACCCAACTACTACAGTAATTTGCTCTTGATTGCCGATGTCTGGCGTGCAATGAAAAATCACAGAAAAGCACCTTAGCATCCTTCACCTTCCCTACAATGGTCCTTAAAATGGCATTTGCAATCAGCTGGATAACTTCATTCTGTATATTCTTCCCAAGACAGTGAGTCATTACTTCCTTATTTCTAATATGACGCAAATATTCAGCCATGACAGAATCAAACTGTCAGAACATGCACTTGGCCTAAAAAACTGCCATTGCCATAGGTGTACAGGGCATCACTTGACCATGGAATGTCATGTTCCATTCTGCCAGGTATTGGACAATTCTAACACCACACCAGTGAATTCTCATTCAACCAGTTCTGGTCTCCTATCATCCATTGTCTGCCTATTCTTTACTATATTGTCCAGTTCATTCCACTTCAGCATGCAGTGCTCTGTCATCACCACTGCACAGGTCCATGCTGAATGGCAGCTACCCTAAACTCATCCCTTATCAAGTCTGGCCAAGTTCCTGGATCCTCAAAATATATACCTGACACTCATAGGCTGCATCTGTCACTACAGAAGTATGGGCTCCTTCTGTGTCAAACTCTGGTAATCCAGACAGGACTTCTAAAGTTGAATCTGCATTTTTTGATTTCTCCAATGTTAATGGCTGTAGGTTCACAAGAGGTATCCGGTGGTGCAACCACAACAGAGTAGTCACTTTCTATCTTAAGGATGCTGGGCTCACAGTGGGTAGGCTGCAATACAGAACCACTGTGTTGCCCTGAAGGCAGACTTTTTGCTGAATCTCCCCTCTGATGACCCACAGAAAAATTTCTTAATGGAACCCTATCCCTTCAAATCCTCATTCCACTGCTGCTGAAGCTTTCTTTTTGCTGCTCCTTTACAAATATGTATGCTTCATCTCTAACTGGGAATGAAGTAAAGCAAAAACTACACATGCAGACATGTGTCTTTTTGTCATACTATTAGTAAAAGCATTACACATCAGGTACATATTACACCACTTTCTTTTACCTACCAAGACTACAGTTACAAATGTTAGCATTCTGAACACATTCTAAGGATGGTATTTCCCAGTTTACACAAACTCCTCGCATGACAATAGTGGAATGTTACCCATCAGACTTACTTAAATGGACTCACTGCGGTAAACCCTCAACTTTGACCTTTCATTGCTACATGAAATAAACTCCCAAGCTAGCAAACCAGTATAAACAATAAGTATCTTTAAGCACAAGCTAAAAACCTACAACCTTTCCCTTAACACAGTGACACTTGCTTCCTCTGCTTATATAATACAGTCACTAACTATAAGTCACTATTGTGCATTACTCTTCAAGCCTCCTGCACCGTATTGCACTACTTCTACACAAAGTCATAATAAAAGGAAATAACCCCAAACATATGGTCCTTAACTAGGTAGCACTACATCTTGATATGAAAGACCACTGTAAAACGGATTCCAGTTAAGCAAAAAAACTGAAGCTGCCACACCAAGTCAACTAAGAGCTATAGAATCCATGGTGCAATGCACACTCAACAAGTGACCAGTTGATTCCATCTTACACTGTAGGCGGAAATGAGGACCAATAGCCAAAAGAATTGCAGTGCAGACATATAAACCAGAAAGTCATATTACTATTACTGTAGGCACAAAAGAATGAGCAAACCTAATACTTGTTGTTGTGTCTTAATCGGCTTTTTCCCAGTAAGGGGTCGCCACAGCAGAATGATTGGCAGTAGATTTTTTATGAAACGCAGAGGTGCCATCTCAACACCCGACCTTCAATGAAGGCATGCCCATTTACGCACGCATGTCTTTTGAACACTATCCAACCGTGGGGAGGACATGCAGACTCCATACAGAAGGCACTCCCAAGCCAAGCATCGAACGAGAGAACCTCTTGCTGTGAGGTAACAATGCTACCGCCATACCACCGCGGCTACTAAGCACTGTTAATAGACACAAGCTATACAGTAGGCACTATTGTACTGTAGGCCAAAAAAACTGCTAAGTAACAGTGACCAGTAGGCAAAAACTAATGTAGGAGATAGGCACAAATGAAATGCATTACAAAATAACATATTGTATAATGACTTCCACTGACATCAGTTACTATTGTACCGGAGGCACAAAGACTAATAACGGACCAGTAGGCAAAAAACTCACTGAGAAAGGCCCACAATTATATACTAAACACTGGAGGTGAACCTCCGCTTTTTCTACAAAATTTTCTCCCTTTCTTCCTCCCAAACATGTAAAGAGGCCCAAAGACTTAAAATATTGCCGTTACAGAACTCTAGAACAGGAGACTACAAATGGTTAGGCAGAAAATCACATGATTTAAGGGGAGCACACGAAACTGAGGCAAGAAAAAGGTTATGGAGCAAAAAAAAAAAAAAATACATGACATTTCCAAAAGCTATTCCCACACCAGCCAAAAGACGCTGCATAACATGTACGACATTTTCATAGACCTACCCCACATGTACATTTTCATAGACCTACCCACTACCTCAATCTCTTGGCACGCAATTTTGAATAAACCAAAATAATTGGTAGAAAAAAAGGAGTAAAATCATGGTCTTGCTAAAAAAAAACCTTGTATGAGGGACATAGAAGAATTTCCAAGCAAACATTGTGAGACGGACATTCTCACCCCCCCCCCCCCTTAGCACAAGAACTGTGGACAAAAGCATAAAGCCAGGGAATGTACCATGCATTACATGGAGGATATGAAACATGGTTAATTTTGCTAGTAGCTTAAGCCCTCAGCATTGTGCTACGTAATAATTTTCCGAGTGAGAAACAGACCAAAAATATCAGGCAAACATTCTACAACGTTCTCCCAGTCCCTAACCGCGACATCTCACCACAGTTCCAGAATTCTAGTAGAGAAAGCCAAATATAAATTTCAGAACAAAAGCATAACAGTTTGAAGCATTGCTATCAAACTTATAAAGATACTAGAATACCAGGGTGGCATTAGCATGCATTAAAACAGTACATTCTCTGTAATTCTCATCCCCTCCGTCTCAACAAAATAATTCTAGATGAAGTGAACTACCTAAAAAACAAGAAAAAGGCACATTAGGGATTTAATACAATGCACTGATGAACTAAAATATGCTTTAACAGATTTTGCAGGAGCATGCATTGCATAAACCTACATTTTTGATAAGGAACAGAATAAAATTACCAGGCAAACAGGGAGGGAGGCAGGCAGGCGTGCAAGAGGGAGGCAGGCAGGCGTGTAAGAGGGAGGGAGGGAGGGAGGCAGGCGTGTAAGAGGGAGGGAGGGAGGCAGGCGGGCATGTAAGAGGGAGGGAGGGAGGCAGGCGGGCGTGTAAGAGGGAGGGAGGGAGGCAGGCGGGCATGTAAGAGGGAGGGAGGGAGGCAGGCGTGTAAGAGGGAGGGAGGGAGGGAAGCAGGCAGGCATGTAAGAGGGAGGGAGGGAGGGAAGCAGGCAGGCGTGTAAGAGGGAGGGAGGGAGGCAGGCAGGCGTGTAAGAGGGAGGGAGGGAGGCAGGCAGGCGTGTGTGTGTAGAGGGAGGGAGGCAGGCAGGCGTGTGTGTGTAGAGGGAGGGAGGCAGGCAGGCGTGTAAGAGGGAGGGAGGGAGGCAGGCGTGTAAGAGGGAGGGAGGCAGGCGTGCAAGAGGGAGGGAGGCAGGCAGGCGTGTAAGAGGGAGGGAGCATTCTAGCAACCCTACCCCTCTCCTAAACTATCTAGGCAAAGCAAAACAGAATAAAGGCGTAACAAGGGAGTTTTAAACATTGCCAAAATGTCTGAATGAATCAAAACTACTACAAGACAAGAGAATTATAGTACAGATTTAAAATACTGGGCTTACAAACTAATAATGATGTTAGAATAAGATTTTGCAGTAGCATGTTCTGCATGATCCCACATTTTTGTGGAAGCAAAAAAACAAAATTAAACATCTGGACATTGTGGAACATTCTCACAGGCCCCATCAACCTCCTAACCTTTCAGCATAATTCCATACACAGCCAAAAATAACAGAACAAAGGCGCAACATACCTCAGGGATAGTTTAAAACATTACTATGATAAACTTAAATAGCAGAACAGGGTTTGTATTAGCATGCATTAAGACACCAGTACATTCTGCAAAATTCTCAACCCTCTCAATGTCTCAGCAAATTAATTCTCGAAGTGAAAACAAAATACAAAGACAAAGCCATAGTATTAATAATGTGCTCATATATTACGTGACCCAACATTTAAGAAACAAAAAATACCAGTCAAACATTTGAATATGTGCAACATTCTCACAACTCCTATGCTCCCAACCTATCACAATAACTACGGACAAAGATAAAATCAGTGATGGTTATATACATTGCTAGTATACACACTAGTAGCAACAGGGTTTGTATTAGTATACAGTAAAGCAGTGTTTCTGAAACTGGGGTCCATACGATAAAATCTAGGGGTCTGCAAGCTCACTTCTGCCCACCTGGATTTTGGGCATCATCCACGACCCGGTCCTGTAAATGCAGAAAGAAATTTTGCGCCGCTAATCCAAAATTTAGTTAAAAAAAAAAAATAAAAACAAGAAAGAAATTTCGCAGTTTGCGGCTGAGCAGCTTAATTTCTGTGTTTGCGGCTAAGCAGCTACTTGCCCTTGGTTTTAAAAGGAGAAGACAAAGGAACAACTTCCGAGTTTGCAGCGGATGCTGAGCAACTGCTTACTTGACCTGTGTTTTCTGTTCGAACTTGGAGGGAAATTTAAATAACTGTTCTATTACCTCTAATATAGACAGGTCCTGGATTTATGTTGGTTGCTGTATGTATACAGGAATGGGCATGCAGAGCTGATGATCAGTCCAGACCTTGTTGACCTAACAAAGGTATTTTTTTAATAATGGCTTGACTAAGAAGCCCGAGTGTAGCTGAGTGTGTACATATGCTTTCAGTTTGGCAGATTTACTTGGTACATTTGTAAGACACAAGTTGGATTATTTTTAATATTTAAATTTTAATACTGCATACACCTTTAGGTTTTTTGGTTTAAGATGTCAGTTTTTTCATAGAATGTCCAGAGTTTTTCCTTATTTGGTCTGTTCCTCATAAAATGGTGCTTTTCTGGCAAATCCCTGGCATATCATTGTGGGCTGAACTCAGAAAATAATGGCAGACATCTGAGCTTTGGATTTCAGGTTTCAGAAAATTCGTACCAATACAAAACTTGTTTTATCAACTTTCTAAGTTTATAAGAGCAATATTTAAAGGTCCATCATTAGTTTTGGGCATTTGTTCCCCCATTATAACAGGCTTTGTCCATACTTCTTGCATCGAAGAAGCTGAGAGGTATTTGTGTGCGCGTGTGCGTGCGCCCGTGTAACAGGGAGGGAAGCAGACATGTAGGTGTGTGGTTGGTTACTGTTGGGAGGGAGGCAGGAAGGTGTGTGCATAAGTGTGTAAGAGGGAGGGAGGGAGGCAGGCGTGTCAGAGGGAGGGAGGGAGGCAGGCGTGTCAGAGGGAGGGAGGGAGGCAGGCGTGTCAGAGGGAGGGAGGGAGGCAGGCGTGTAAGAGGGAGGGAGGTAGGCAGGCGTGTCAGAGGGAGGGAGGAGGCAGGCGGTAAGAGGGAGGAGGGAGGCAGGTGTGTAAGAGGGAGGGAGGGAGGCAGGCAGAGGGAGGGAGGGAGGCAGGTGTGTAAGAGGGAGGGAGGGAGGAAGGCGTGTAAGAGGGAGGGAGGGATGCAGGCAGGCATGTAAGAGGGAGGGAGGCAGGCAGGCATGTAAGAGGGAGGGGAGGCAGGCAGCATGTAAGAGGGAGGGAGGCAGGCATGTAAGAGGGAGGGAGGGAGGCAGGCAGACATGTAAGAGGGAGGGAGGGAGGCAGGCATGTAAGAGGGAGGGAGGGAGGCAGGCATGTAAGAGGGAGGGAGGGAGGCAGGCAGACATGTAAGAGGGAGGGAGGGAGGGAGACAGGCATGTAAGAGGGAGGGAGGGAGGGAGACAGGCATGTAAGAGGGAGGGAGGGAGGGAGACAGGCATGTAAGAGGGAGGGAGGCAGGCAGACAGGCATGTAAGAGGGAGGGAGGCAGGCAGACAGGCATGTAAGAGGGAGGGAGGCAGGCAGACAGGCATGTAAGAGGGAGGGAGGCAGGCAGACAGGCATGTAAGAGGGAGGGAGGCAGGCAGACAGGCATGTAAGAGGGAGGAGGGAGGCAGACAGGCATGTAAGAGGGAGGGAGGCAGGCAGACAGGCATGTAAGAGGGAGGGAGGCAGGCAGACAGGCATGTAAGAGGGAGGGAGGCAGGCAGACAGGCATGTAAGAGGGAGGGAGGCAGACAGGCATGTAAGAGGGAGGGAGGGAGGCAGACAGGCATGTAAGAGGGAGGGAGGCAGACAGGCATGTAAGAGGGAGGGAGGCAGACAGGCATGTAAGAGGGAGGGAGGCAGGCAGGCATGTAAGAGGGAGGGAGGCAGGCGTGTAAGAGGGAAGGAGGGAAGCAGGCAGGCGTGTAAGAGGGAGGGAGAGAGGCAGGCAGGCGTGTAAGAGGGAGGGAGGGAGGCAGGCAGGCGTGTAAGAGGGAGGGAGGGAGGCAGGCAGGCGTAAGAGGGAGGGAGAGAGGCAGGCAGGCGTGTAAGAGGGAGGGGAGGGAGGCAGGCAGGCGGTAAGAGGGAGGGAGGGAGGCAGGTGGGAGGGGAGGAGGCAGGTGGTAAGGCGATGTAAGAGGGAGGCAGGTGTGTAAGAGGGAGGGAGGGGGGAGGGAGACAGGTGTGTGTGTGTGTGTGTGTGTAAGAGGGAAGGGAGGGAGACACGTGTGTGTGTGTAAGAGGGAGGGAGGGAGACAGGTGTGTGTGTGTGTAAGAGGGAGGGAGGCAGGTGTGTGTGTGTGTGTGTGTGTGTGTGTGTGTGTGTGTGTGTGTGAGGAAGGGAGGAGACACGTGTGTGTGTGTGTAAGAGGGAGGGAGGGAGACAGGTGTGTGTGTGTGTAAGAGGGAGGGAGGCAGGTGTGTGTGTGCGCGTGTGTGTAAGAGGGAGGGGGGGAGCTGTGTGCACGCATGTGTGTAAGAGGGAGGGAGGTGTGTGCGCGCATGTGTGTAAGAGGCAGGGAGGGAGGTGTGTGTGTGCGCATGTGTAAGAGGGAGGGAGGGAGGTGTATGCGCATGTGTAAGAGGGAGGGAGGAAGTCAGGTGCATGTGTAAGAGGGAGGCAGGTATGCATGCATGTGTAAGAGAGAGGGAGGCAGGTGTGTGTGTGTGTAAGAGGGAGGGAGGTGTGCGTGTGTGTGTAAAAGGGAGGGAGGTGTGCATGTGTGTGTAAGAGGGAGGGAGGTGTGCATGTGTGTGTGTAAGAGAGAGGTGTGTGTGTGTAAGTGTGTGAGTAAGAGGGAGGAAGGTGTGCATGTGTGTGTGTGTAAAAGGGAGGGAGGCAGGTGTGCGTGCGTGTGTGTAAGGAGGAGGGAGGCAGGTGTGTGTGTAAGAGGGAGGGAGGCAGGTGTGTGTGTGTGTGTGTGTGTGTGTGTGTGTGTGTGTGTGTGTGTGTGTGTGTAAGAGGGAGGGAGGCAGGTGTGTGTGTGTGTAAGAGGGAGGGAGGCAGGTGTGTGTGTGTGTAAGAGGGAGGCAGGTGTGTGTGTGTGTGTGTAAGAGGGAGGGAGGCAGGTGTGTGTGTGTGTGTGTAAGAGGGAGGGAGGCAGGTGTGTGTGTGTAAGAGGGAGGGAGGCAGGTGTGTGTGTAAGAGGGAGGGAGGCAGGTGTGTGTGTGTAAGAGGGAGGCAGGTGTGTGTGTAAGATCTGGAGGAGGCAGGTAAGAGGAAGTGGAGCAGGTGTGTGTAAGACGGAGGGAGGAAGGTGTGTGCATTTAAGAGGGAGGGAGGCAGGTGTGTGCGTGCAAGAGGGAGGGAGGCAGGAAGAGGAAGGGAGGCAGGTGTGTGTGTGCAAGAGGGAGGGAGGCAGGAAGAGGAAGGGAGGCAGGTGTGTGTGTGTGTGTAAGAGGAGGGAGGCAGGTGTGTGTGTGTGTAGGGGAGGGAGGCAGGTGTGTGTGTAAGAGGAGGGAGGGAGGAGAGGCAGGTGTGTGTGTGT